>NC_046158.1:8959914-9169914 GCF_011064425.1 Rattus rattus
CCCTCTCAGAGCATCTGCTTCCTCATCTGCGGGGTCCCTCCTTCCTGATGAACACAGGGCAGGCACCACATGGTTCAACCATGAGATTCCTAGAACCAAGGCTACACACACACACACACACACACACACACACACACACACACCCCTGATGGCGTCACTGGGTCACACTATGCCAGCTAGGAGGATGGTCTCAAGCCTTCCTGTACCCTACCCCTTCACTCACAGAGCCAGAGTACAGTCAGTCTTCAACCCTGGCCAGATCCAACAAAAGCCATAGGTCTGGGGCCAGACCACCAGGGCAGAGCTAGTATCTGCCCCAAGGGTGTGTGAGCCGTCCCCAAATTAATGACCACATCTTCATGCCCCAGCCCCTGGACATCTGGTCATCGGTCATCTGGTCACAGGGCTGTGTGTACACCAGGATGGCCACAGGGCCTCCCTGAGCTATTTTCTCTCTAAACATAGCACAGGAACCTCCTGTGAGGTGAGAAGACTTTCCAGGTCAAGGGCCTGCAACCTAGTGGTGATCGATGGGTTTTCCGGCCTGCCTGGCCCTGGCCACAGGGACGGAGGGACACCACTGGGTGCTGCCATAGGCTCCCTACATCCCACAACCTAGGACATCCATTAACACAGAAGGGAGTCCACAGAGTCCGTCCAGGCTTCCCTCAGGAGTACACACTGTGCTCAGCCTCTTGTCCTCTTGCCCTCACCTCTCTAGCCAGCACACAGGAGCACCCCACCTCATTCTGCCATCCACTCACTCATACAGGCTGCTCTGTTCTGGCACAGGCTCAAGGGCCTGGCATCAAATCCCACAGTTCTGCTTTTCCTCAGTTTCCCCCTCCATAAAACTGAGCTGTTATTAGGACTTCTTGAGTCTGGAGTATTGTCACCCTGCCCTGATATCACGACCTTGACTGGTGTTCTCTGCAGTGGTGGGGGGAGTGTGGCCTTTCCTCTCAGGAGGAAAATGAGGCCTGGGCACCCCATGAGGGAGATGCAGGCCAGGCCAGGCCTGGCACCAGGCACCTGACACCCAGTCCTGTGACAGGCTGGCAGGATATTGGGAAACTCACAAGAACTTATTTCAACATCTTGACCACGTCAGAGATGGGTTTCAACATGCACAGCACCCAGGAAGGACGGTGGCCATCTCGGCCTGTTTGCCTGCTCAACATACAGGGAAGACTGTGCTCCCCAGGACAGCCCAACAGAGGGGCAGGCAAAGACATGAGAAGGCCATCCCCAAGGAGCAAGGCTGCACTCCCCCCCACAGCCCATACCCCAGCACCCAGCTACAGGCCCCAGGCTCTCTGTCCTACCCTATGCCTCAGATGTCCTGTCCAGAAATGGGAACCAGACCCTGCAATCTGCCAAGGGCGAAGCTTCAAAAGATCACAATCTAGAAAGAACAACCCTTGTGGCCCCCAGCTTGAATACCCAGAGCATCCAGTACCGAAGCCGGAGAGACCTTTCCCTGTACGTGCAGTGACTCTGGGAGCCTGGAGGCCTTAGCTGAATTTTAAACAAAGTCGCAGACCCCTGAAGACAGCAGGAGCCACTCAAGGTCACCACTTGAGTCCAAACTAATACCCCATCAGACAACAAGGGAAACTGAGGTCCAGTGAGTTGGATGAACTTTCCCCAGGTCGCAAACCTGAGAGGAGCTGAGCCTGACACCCAAAAGGAGGGAAGACTTTTAATGGGGTGGGCGTTAGATGACTGACATTGGACCCAAGTCTCTTGCTAGAGAATTCAACAGTCTTGAGGCCCCACCAACAACTGAAACGCTATGGTAGCCAACCTCACCCATGTTCCATTTTCAACTCCAGGACTGGCATCCCAGTCTGAAAGTCTGACGGGTTTCCAGACCAGCCACCTTCTGATAGCCTGAGTTAGAGGTGGTGTCTCTCCTACTGCCAAACCCCCAACCCAGATGGCAGCAGCACTCTATAATGGGGCACCTAGAGCCACCGTGTCCACAGTGCCACCCACCCGGCCTCTGAGGCCCCAATGCAGCTATGTCTACGGCCCAGTGAGAGCATGCTACAGTCTCTGCTTGGCCCAGGCCCTGCACCACAATAGGTTCCACATGCACGCACTTCTGTCCAGGTGTCTCTCATTCCAGCATCCAACAAACACAGGGATAAATCTTGGGAGGTAATGAGGTAATCAACTCCTCTCAGCTCCCTGAGGGTCTCTGCACAGCCAGGCTGTAAATACCAAGAGATACAGAATCTCACACAAGGACACGACCAGCCCCTGTCACATGTGGACCTGGAGGCACGGTGGAGATCTGAGAAGCCTCATTCATATCTTGCCCTATGGAAGTGAAGTGCCACCAGGAAAGAAAGAGAGCAGTGAGGGGCCAGCATGTAAGAGGAGAGCTGGGGATATGAGGATCAGAAAAGGAGGTTCGATCTGGACCCTGAGGCCAGAAAAGACCTGGCTGGGACCTAGAGAGTAAGAACTGCCAGTTTTCTCCCAGCTGCATGAAGTTCTCTGCAGGTACAGAGTCTGCCAACCTCATGGTGCTCTCCTCGACCGACGTGGCCCCACAGCAGCTGGAGGTGGAGCAGAACTCATCTCAGGAAGATAGCAAAGTATAAGCTACCCCAGAAGATTGTGGCTGCTACCCTACAGACCCCTCTGGGTTCCCCCAGAACCTCTTTCCATGGAGACCGCACCCTGCGGTGTCCCAAGAAATGCAACCAGGTACTCTCTCCAAACCCTGGCCTTGCTCAGGCACCCTAGGGATCCCCACAATGGGGAAAAATACAGCCTTATGTTTGCCTGGTATATAGAGCGCTGGGATCTCATCAAGTTCACACGGGTAAGTACACATCCCCGCATCAAGACAAGTAAAGGACATCCTTAAAGCTTTAGGTTAAGTCAGGCCTTGAACCAGCAGAGCCATGTCCCCACCCAGCCATTCCTCTTACACCTCCAAAAAATGGCACAGAAAGTAGGGGAACCAAAAAGCTTTGGGGCAGATGTCCTGAGGAAGGTAGGAACTATGTCTCCTGGTCACCTGTCCAGAGGAGAACCAGCTGCCCCAGCACTAGCCTGGAACCCAGGGAGACCTTGATGATGGAGGAGACAGAAGGTGCAGGGTTCTAGGGAACTGAACAGGATGCTAGGCACAAGAGGCTCTCCCAAGCAGAGAGACCAACGTGCAACATAGTTACATGCTCATATACATAGTTACATACGCATATACATAGTTACATGCTTGTATACATAGTTACATGCTCATATACATAGTTACGTGTTCATATACATAGTTATATGCTCATATACATTACGTTTCAACATATATATTGCATGTATATACCCGCACGCACGCGCACACACACACACACACACACACACATATATACCACTCTCACAAGCACACATATAATCTTGTAGGCACACTCACACAAAACCACATGCCTGGTTTCTCACAAAGAGCAGGGCAGAAGCTCTCCAGGCTCACCACCTTCACCTTAGTCCTAAAAGGAGATAGCAGGTCCAGATAGCTGGCACTCACTCCTCAAGGGGACCTGGTGGTAGCCACCAAGGAAATCATAGGGGCACAGGCAGACCTAACTTTCCTCACTGCAAAACCACTTCACAGGGAGCAGGAACGGGACACCATAGAGAATGCATGGCTAATGGGTCACTGGGGAAACCTTATCCCATTAGAATTCATCCTCGGGTAGCTAAGGAGAGTCCAGGCCCCGCTCACAGAGGATGGGATCTATGGCTCTGGAACCCTGGTGCCCTTTGCAGGCTGGCCAAGCCAGCAGGCTTGGCCATGCAGGCAGACTCCTCCAGACACCCAGCACGGCAGCCACCACAGGCACCCCTAGAGCTTTGGGAGCTGGCTTGGTGAGCAGGATCTACAAGGTCAGCAAACAGTCAGGACAGGTTTGAGTACCAGAGGACCCCCAGAGGGACTCCCAAAGCTCCTCCCTCCAAGGGAAAACAAAAAAACCTAAAGGTCTTGGCTGGTGGCCTCTGAATTACCATTGACATAGCCTATGTCCCAGCGTCTGCCATGTGGGGCTCTGGAGGTTCCTTTCAACCACCTCAGCAGATGGAAAAGGAAAGGAGTCTGTGGGCAGCCCGTGAGGCCCTTCCTACGCCATACCGCCATACCGCCTTTACATCGCTAGCTCTGGAAGCAGGCAGCCCCATCCTGAGGAGCCCCAGAGCTTCCTCTACCCCACCCCTCCGTACCCTGCCATGCTAGCTCTGCTAGCTGCTCACCTGGAGTGCAGCCCAGGGCGTGGCTTCTAGTGGTGCTGAGCAAGGATGGGGGGCTTGGGGGAGTCTGCTCATGCCATGACAGGACCACTCTACAGCTAACACCCTATGTTACTCATTCCAGATGGGTTGGGGCAGGAGCAACAAGCACCATTTGGAGGAAACTTGGAAGAGCCAATCACATGCCATTCCTGGAATCACGCCAAGGTCTGATAGATTGGGGGGGAGGGGAAGCATCAGCAAGCAGCAGCAAAGGAAAAGGTGCCCCTCCCCCTCTTCTCCTCAGCAATACTATGTCTGGACACTACCTTTGGGCCCAGGGCAAACAAGCCTGGAGGGGCCCTGAAGCCTGTCTCCAGGAACTCTCCATGGACTCCCTGGGTCCATGCTGAGGCACTGCGATGGCCTCAGAGATGCTAATCAAATGCTGACCCTGACCCCCAAGAAGAGAGGGATGGGAGCAGTTGGCAGATTAACACCTACCCTCCCTGCACAGTTCTGAAAGACGAGCATGGAGGGTTACGCCCTCTGAACCCTGACCCCTGACAGAACACCCAGTGGGCTGCCTTGCCTCTTGATTCACACTTCGCCCTGCTCCTGTGGGCCTGCTCCCTTCTCACCTTGGACGGTGTATAGTAATCTCCTCCAGCTGAAGGGTCTGGTGACCCTGTATAGTGATCCCTGAGCCAAGGCCACAGTCAGGGTAGAGGTCAGCCTGAGCAGCGAGACTCTCCTCCTCCACCGCCAATTCTAGGGGGCTGTGCTGCCTGCTTCAACCTATAGATGCCATCATACAGAGGCCCTGCCCTGGGTGTGAGCGGGCAGGCTAGGTCTGTTCCAAACCTCCAACAGGAAGGGATCCAGAGACTCTGCAGGAAATACGGCCAGGCAGGCAAAGCAGAGCTCCAGGGAGGCCTCAGCCTGCCCGGTCTGGGCCTCAGTTTCTGTAGCTGCAAAGGCACTGAAGCTGTGCTTCAAGGAGCTGCTCCTACTTGCAGTAAGGTAGTCGACCCAGAAAGGGCTACTGACATTACCTCACCAGAGACACGGGCCCTGCCCGGCGTCTTCTCTCTCCTACGGTCACCTGGCCCATCTAGCAACAGAGCTCCCTTCAGGTGCCAGTACCCACTTTCCCCAAAGCCCACTGCACACGCGCCTGCCACTCACCAGCATACACCAGCCATGTTCCTAGCCTTTTCCCGTATAGCCCATACTCAGCGTCAAAACACTGAGGCCTCCACTACTTGGCTGAACAGTGAGCTACTTCAACTGCCCTAGATAAATATGTACAAGAAAGATCAGCATCACTACCACTATAGAAAAATCTAGAAAAAAATACACAGAACAGAAAACCACACAAGGATGCCCAAGGTAAGCTCGCAGACCCCGTGCCTTCAACACTCTCTTTGTCTTTCTTTCTCCCTCTGACAGTTGTGAGGATCTAAAAACCCCACAAATAAGAGTAGGAGCCCCAGGTTTTCATGAGTAGGTCATAGGGCATTGGCCAACCTAAGTGGCCTTCAGGGCTCCAAGTCTCAGGGCTGTGCAGGGGTCTTCTGACCAGTGCAACCCGAAGACGCTAGCCCTGGGGGCTTAGAGCAAAGGATGGGGGGTGGGGCGGGGGTGGGGCACCTGCTGAAATTGGACCAGTCACAGCAAAAGCTGTACTTGGTCCCCTAGCACAGCACAGGGATGAGGGTACATGGTCATCCTTACACCACCATGATCCCAGACTTCACCACAGGCACCAGTGGGGAACCCACTGAAGGACAGTACTGGATAGGCATCCCAGACACTAGCTGGCCCACAGGGGGAGTTCAGGGTCCTGTGAGGCCAAGGAGGGCCGATACTCAGGGAAGAACCAGGCAGGGGTGATGATTACCTAAATGGACACCTCTCCTGCACAGGGGAGTCAACAGGTGGGTAGCTCCTTCAGTAGGGAGTGCACCTCAGAAGCCCCAAGCAGCCCTGTGGCCCACCAGGCCAGGAGGACACAGAGTGGCCTTTCCTGCCACCCACTGTCCTATGACCATCAGTCAGGTCACACCCATTTCTAGGGTCACAGTGTCCCCAGCAAGGTCCCCATCCTGCAGGGAAAACAGTGAAGGACAGGATGCTCACCTCCCTGCGTCCAACCCCCTGTAGGTTGAGCCTACAGCTCTAGACTTGCCCCTAAGCCCGGAGAGCAAGAAGGGAGACGGCAGCTTTGCAGACCCTTCACGTCCTCTAATGGACTGAGAGTGTAGAGCATGGGATGGAGCCAGGGGGACTCCTCTGAGAGGCCGCTGCCACAAGCTCAGACATGAGGCCTCTGCCTAAAACCCTGCCCTGCACTCACAGCAGCCAGGAGCCAGCCAGGAGCCAGCCATGGCAGTGGGAATGGGAGGTGGGGATAACGAAAGGGGCTCTGCTACACCGGCTGGCAGCCCAGACCGAGCCAGGTGGCAGTGCCAAGCCAGAGGATGAGCTCAGAAGAACAGAGAGCCAAGGCTCTGAAGGGGACAAAGTACCCCTGTCCTTGTTCTACAGATAGGACACTGGGGACAGGTGGGAGGGACCCTTACCAAGTAAGGAGGGAAAACCAAAACGCTCACTCTAGGCTACTATTCTGGAAACTTCTACCTGTGCCTGGTCACTTGGGCAGGCAGTAAGCAGCCTTAGAATCCACATCCTGCTCCCAAATAAGGAATCCCTCTGATTTTAATCAGAGCCATTAGGCACTTGTTCGGTAATTAGGAGACACAAATTACAGTGTAAAAAAGCTCATTACCAACAAATGATGGGCGACAGCCACAGAGGAGGACGTTCAGGCCCTGACAAATCCCCAAGACTGGAAGCATCTGGTCTCCAGAACTACACTTGGGCGACTGCCCACTGCCTCCTGTGTCACCTGTATCTCCTGCCACTGCTCTGGCTGCCCTGTCCCTGCTAGTCAGGATGCTGGCCAGGCCACTGAAGAAAGAGGGTCTGAACTCAGTGGGGGATGGGCAGGTCTGCAGCAGACCTCACAAGGGAGGATGTGGTGGATGGGGGCACACAGCAGGTCGGCAAACTACGGAGGGGATGGAGATGGGAGGCAGAAGGAGAACGACATCTCCAGGGTCCAGAGAGAGATGACGCAGCAGTTAAGAGCACTGGCTGCTCTTCCAGACAACCCAGGTTCAATTCCCTGCACCCACGTGACAGCTCACAACCATCTGTAACTCCATTCCGAGGAACCAGACGCCCCATTCTGGCCCCCATGAGCATACAATTTTGACACATAAAGGTTATTTTTTTAATATAAAAATATCTAATCCAAGCATGAGGGTGCACACTTGTAATTCCAGTTTTCCAGAGGCTAAGGCAGGAAGATTATTTTGAGTTCAAGGCCAAGACGGGCTAAGGTGAGACCCTGTTTCAGAAAGCAAAACGAGAATAATAAAATATCTCCTAGCGCTTGGAGTATGGGCCCAGAGGTAGACCATTTGCTGAGTATGCCGGTCCTGTGTGTGTTCCATCCCCATTTTCGGAGTGGGGGGATTGGAAATTTCCTTCTGGGTCTTCAGCCCAGAATGGGGCCCAGAGAAAGTTCTAAAACCAATTAGTAATTAGCAATATAGCCACCAGTTTAACTGAGCCAAATGGCAGCACAAAAAAGGTCCAATCTAATGGTAAGGCAGGGCTGATGAGACAGCCAATCACAGGGTGCTGCCCCTTGTGGGCTTCCTGATTACCCCCAGGATTCCCAGACCCATGCTACAGGGGAAAACAGGAGCCCATGCAGGGACTGGGGCTCACTGGGACTCCCACCTTCATTAGGCTTGCCGACCCTTCTGGCAAGCCACAAGGGCTCTGTCTGCTCACAGCCCAGAACCTGTAGGCTCAGCCTGAACATCCTATAGCCACCCTCCAGGCACTGCAAACTCAAGTCTTAGCTATTTGGGACAATTCCACGCACAAGGAGCCCAGACTCATTGAGCCGTATCATTCTCCAGGTTCCAGTCAGGACTCCTTCCCCTGGCCTCAGATCCTAGATTCACCTGCCAGCCAAGAAATATTCATGAACCGTGCGCCCCATGACAGGCTTGCATCAAGGGCCTCAAAGTCTGCCTTCACAAAAACACCCTGAACCGACCCTAGCCATGACCACAGCCGGGATAGCGATGGGACCGGCACCAGATGAACAGCACCCCATGGCCAGCACTAGCTGCCCGCTATTCTCCCAACACCAGCCTCTCAGAAAAGGAAGCTGGAACTCAGAGACGGGGCAGGTCTTGAACCTAGGGCTCCACTGTCCGTATGGCTCTGGCAACCCAAGCCAATGCTTTGGGGAACTGGGGTACAGGAGTTGTTGGGGCTGATAGCTGAAAAGGGCAGTCATATCCTGCCTCTATGGCCCAGTCTCCCAGCAAACAGTAGTGTGCATCCTGTCACCTGCTCACGCCAGTGACCTAAGATCCGCACGCACGCAGAGCACCAAAGCAACAGACAGCTCTAATGCCCTCCAAGGGACTCCAGGCCTCCCAAGGCAAGGCAGCATGAAAGCACAGGCTCAGATAGGACTCCCAGGACAATGTGCCCATGCCAAAGCTACCACCCAGCTCCAGAACCCCCCAGTGACTCCTACTGCAGTTGTAGTGGCCACCCCTACCATGCTCAGCATGGCTGCACAAGACAAGGGAGGTAAAGAGCCAGGGCCCAGCCCAGAGGAAGGTAGACTGGGGCCTGAGCTTTTGGGGCCAGCCCAGCCCTTAAACGCCCTCCCTTGCCCTGGCCAGGGTGCACACACACCATTTCACTCTAGCCTCCGGGATCACACATCCTTGATCTCAACTGCAAGGCCTCTGTTGATGGCTTGCTTTATTTATAGAGTAAAGTGAAAGTACTCCAGACCCACTAATGGAGGTAGACAGCCAGTCAGTCATCTTCTTGGGGTCTCGGTAGCCAGCCTGGAAAGAAAATCCCCAAAAAAATCCCTTGAGATGCCAGGAGCCTGGAGATCAGTTAAGTGGATAATTTGTGGGCTCTATTTCCCCCTGAGATTTAGAGACACAGGACTACATGGACCTGCTGGGGGACGAAGACTGAAGAGCCAGGCATGGCGGTACATCCCTGAAATCCCACGCTTGGGAGACATGGGCAGAAGGATCAGGAGTTTAAAACCATCGTGTACTGTATAACATCCAACAGCAGTCTGGGCTACATGAGGCCCCGTCAAAGAAAAAAATAGGAGGTGAGAGGAGAGGAGGGGAGGGGAGGGAAGGGAGGGGGGAGGGAGGGAGGAGGAAGAAGGGCAGGCCAATACAGGAGGAGGAGGAGACTCAGACCCTCACACCTGCAACAATTAATTAGCTACTTATTGCTGTGTTTTATTAAAAATGAGCCAAGGATATGTTTGTAGATCGAGGTATGGTGAGGTGGGAGGGGTACCTTGGTGGGTCCATGCTGAGGCATCCCTTCCCTCCTGAGGTATTAGAAAGGAGAGGAGAGGAGAGGAGAGGCTGACCAGAAACACATGGAGAGAGAGGGTGAGGGGGGAAGGGAGAGGAAAAAGGGGGTAGGGAGAGAAGAGAGTTGGAGAGTGAGAAGGGGCAAACAGTCCCTTTTATAGTAAGCCAAGCCTACCTGGCTATTGCCAGGTAACTGTGGGGCAGAGGCTAGAAGGAAGGCTAACACTTAATAACAGACACTTAACAAAGAGTGAACTCCGTGTTGTCACACATACACGTATATGTACGTGTACATATGCACAAGGAAACATACACATGCATACACACACACACACATACACACACCAAGCTCAGGCCCGAAATCCCAACAGGACCCAAGACTACAAAAATCCCTGTTTGTCTTGGGCGGAGTCCTGCCCAGATTGCTGACATCTGAAGTGGAGGATGCTGTCAGAACAGCATCCAAACAGCAGTCTGGGAAGCAGGTCACCCAGGCCTGGAGACCCAGACTGGATCCTGTTACCCCCATGGATAGATAGCACTCCCACAGCTCTGAAATCCCACAAAGTCAAGGTCACGCCCTATGTAAGACCCCTGGGAACTCCCTAGCCTCTGGGCTACACCTTTCTGATGCTTCTCTTACACCCCGGGGCCTAACCACAAACTGACCCATCTGTTGTCTGAACCTGTGCGGTGCCATTCCCTCTAAGAAGCCTTCCTCCAGCTCCATTCCATCTCAGCCTAAGGGAGGTCCTGTGCCCTGGACAGCAGCTACCACAGCCATATCAGGTCCCCACCCACCTACTGTTTCAAGGGCTGGTGACAGCCCAACCAGTCCAGCACCCAGCTCACACACACCAGCCAGGCAGCCACTCTGCAGGTGAGGATGCTGTGACCTGAGCAGGCAGTTGCTCCTGGCCATTCCCCAGCTGGTGACATGCCCACTGGCAGCCCTCTACCTCTGAAGGAACTAGTGTCAAGTTGGAAAGCCATTAGGGCCTGTGACCTGGGCTGCCACACCCCAGAACTATCTCCACCCACAACTCAATCCCTGCCACTTCCCAGTGTTCTTGGGGACATGAGAGGTACACAGCTGTGTGCCCTCAGTCCTGCACCCCAGACCTCAGACAGAACTCTGCACCTCCTTCAACCTGACTTCTCCCCCTGCACTTTCAGTCTACCCGGAGACAAGACAGGTTAGGTCGCTATGGGCAAAGGGATAAAGAGGCCCTTGAGGAAGCCATGGTGCACACAATTTTCTTAGAACACAGGCTCTGCCCTAAGGGGCCCTTTCTGCCCTAAAGGGCCCACTTCTGCTGTACACTATTGTTCTGGAAGATTCTGGCTAACAGAATCTGACTTCTGCTTAGGAAGGACACACATTCCCTACTTCAGAGCTGACCTTCCTGGTCAGAAGCAGCACGGGCAGTCGACAGCCTAGGAGTCCACCTGACACAGCCTCACCGGTCACTTCTTTGGGGACACCACATTAGGGAGAGCCCTTGTGAACACACAAAGATCTGTTAACACAGTGTACACTTCTGATGTCCATGTGGAGCAGATGAGAAAACTGGAGCCCGGGAAGGGCCTGACGACCCGGCCTGATACTCCCAGCCCTAGACCCCAAAGCTCCCTTTCCCAGGATCCAGGACCTGGGCAAGAGGCAGAGGCTGTGGTCGCCTGAGGCTGCAGCCGCCTGCACATTGCGCGGTGAACTCTGGCCAGGTTTCTCCCTGGCTCTGGAATGGCTCTCACCACAGGCAGGTACCAAACCTGTCCAACCGCCCCGACACCCAGTGGCTATCTGCTCATCGCATTTCTCAACCACACAGAGCAGGCGATTGCCACAGGTCTGCAGACGGCAGATAAGGAGCAGCAGGGGCTGGTGTGGGCTGGGGGTTGGGGGTGTGCCCGGGTGTGGCTGGCTCGGCTTTGGTTTGTTTCTACTCTGGCTGTGCCTTCATACTTCTCTGCCCACTCGGGGCCTCAAGCTTCCTGGGGGTGCTACGCTCAGGGCAGACGGGTAGGGTGAGAAGGCCCTGAGGAGATAGCCTATCAGAGCCATCAAGGGTGGTGGCTAAGTAGGACCCCAAGCAGAGTGAGACTGGGTAGGGCTGCCCCTACCTGGGAAAACCACCCTTTCCCAACCTCGAGGCCCACGAGGGCCATTGATGAGGCCAGTCAGATTCCTACCCTCCCCTGTACGACATGGTAAGCTCACCATCAGAGCCCATTAAGCAAGACCATTGCTGAGGAAGGCACGGCTCTGGCAAGTCATGGGTTCTCTCATCCTCCAGCCTTGGGATGCAGTGATCGATGGCTCTAAGTATGGTGGCCCAGAAGCCCACACAAATGCAGCCCCACTGCAGAACCTGGCTAGCAAGCCAAATGACTCCCACCCAAGCCACAACCACAGTCCCATGGGTCTAAGAGGTGAGCTAGTTGCCTTCCTTACAAAACCCAACTGGGTAGCAGCTCCCCGCTTACTATCTCACTATTGAGAGATGGCTCAAGCAGTGAAGACATCTGTCCAAGACCCCAGAGCTCCCTCTACCACCTAAGAGTATGACTGTCTCCTCCTATGCAGGTGCCAGGGCTAGAATACCAAGGAGGCAGGGCTGGAAGAAGTAGGGCTCAGGATTCCTGCTCTCCCAGGTCACCAGGGCAAGGAGGCTGGACTGATCCAGGTTCCCATAAGGACAGCCCTACAGGACAGTCTTGGATTCTACAGAAAAGGTTGGGGCTCTGCCACTGTCTAAGAGCAAGAGCTACCCCACCCCTGCCTGGGAGTAGCCCCCAGCCTCCTCTAAGCCTCTGCTCCACTGGAAGGTGGTGCCAGGATGGTTTCCAAAGAACGCAGACTCCAGGGCAGGGTGAGCCTAGCCTGGGAGGGGCTCCTTGGCCAGCTGCAGGTTGCACAATGAGGGGGGCAGGCTGCCTGACTCTACAGCCCTGCTAGATAGACTAGGGAATGCTTAGGGAATACCTCCCCACCCTCAACAGGGTCCCACAGTTCCACAGCGCCACAACCTCTAGGCCTCAGAAATCTTTGGGCAATCACAGTGTCCTCTTTGGTCTCTGCTACCCCTGTATTCTAGACGTAGACAAGCTTTCCCCTCCCACCTCAGTCATTCAAATCGGAGCCCAAAGGAGAAAAGGCTGAACAAAAGCACAGCAGCAAGGTCAGGCTGGGCAGTCTCCGAGTGAGCACCATGCGGCCGTAACTCATCCACCTCCCGGCTCACAAAAGGGCACAGTGGGCCAGGCACCCAGGGCTGGAGTGGCCAGGGAGCTGCCCCGCACATCCCTAGCCTGCTATGAGTGACGGGAAGGTAGCTGGAACTCAGGTCTACTGTGGGAGGCCAGCCAGTGGGTGAGTTCAAATACAAACAATTCTCCAAGAAAGCCGTGGCCCATGGGGCAACACTGGCAGACCCAGGGCCCATATCACAGACTCTCTACACTTGGGCCTGCATCTCTCTTGGTGGCTAGGGACCTGTGGGAGAGAAAGAGACAGAGGCAAACTCTCACAGCACAGGCCTTCTCCCCTCTTGTCTTCCAGCTTACCCTGCTCTGTGTACCTAGACAGTGCCCATGAGATGCAGAGGGACGTTGGGCTCCTGCCTGCAGGGATACGGTGGTTCACCTCTGTTCTAAATCTTAAAATCTGTCTATAATCTCAGCCCTGGGAACTAGAACAGAGCTCTTTGAATTCCAGAATTCTAAGGCAGGACCCTTAACGCCCACAGAGGTTTCTGGCAGCCTCTCAGCTCCTCTGTTCCCCACATCCACCTTGAGCTGGAAGCCAATGGGTTCTCTGTCCAGGAAAAGGCTATGCCCGCATGCCTGGTGACAGCTGTGGTCTGAGACTGTGAGGGAAAATCTGACCCAGACTTGGGCCCCTGAGCAGCAATGGAGTAAGGTGAGCTCGTGGCTGAGCTCAGCACGGGGATGCCCCTGACTGCACAGCAGGGGTACCAGAAAAGGAGACTGGCCCCGCCCCAACACTACTGCCCATATAGACTGGACAATGGCCTGGGTTCCAGAAGCCTGAAGCACCTCACACGAATGCTGAAGACAGAGAGGGCAGGAAGAGCTACTTAGCCAGACAAGCCGTGCCACAGCCCTTGAGGCACGGTCACTCAGTACCGCTTAACTGCTCAATAGCACGATGGCCTGTGAACAGGCATGAACAAGGACTACAAACATAATGAAGAAAGAGGGCTGCCGTCCTTGAAGTGGGAGGCCTCAGGAGATCTGCCAAAAAGGGACTGCAGCCCGGGCCCCTGCCTGCACAGCTCTTCTAAGGCAAGCATCGCTGATGTAGCCCGGTCACAGCTGAGCCCCGGTCCCCAGCTCTCCACAGCAGCACCTCTCACGTGCCCCAGCCCCAATCCACAGCATCTCCAGAACACTCCCCATAATTCTTCCCAGGGAGACCTGTATAGGTGTTCTGAGCTGTCTCGAGTCTCCTGGATCCCACAGAGGTGTAACCTCAGACCCCAACAATGAATCACATCTCAAAGGCACCGCTGGACCCCCACCCCCACCCCAGATACCCTACGCTGAAACATGTTGGTCCTCCTGTCCTGGAGAAAAGTAAACGGTGCAGACAAGTCTCAATATCACGTTCCCTACCTCAAGACCCCCACGTTCCGAATGTTCTAAGTGGTCCTGTTGAACACACGGACACAGGGGTACAAGCACCTCTTAGAAGCAGCTAAGGGTCTGGAGTGAGGAGCACTGGTGACCGGGCCACACAAGGCAGAGAGCTTGCCACACATAGTGGTGCATGCAGCCCACACAGCCAAGCCACCAGGTCTCCTCTCTCTGCCTCACTTGCCCAAGGGGCTCCCGCAATCAAGAGCCATCTGAAATTCAAATTCTACTTTGGGAAGAATCCTGAGCAGGACCCGGCAGCCCTTCACATCTATTTAAGAAGATAAACACACATCCCCCGCTCAGCCATGCTGTTCAATGCTGTGTCTGTTCTCATACAGCTTAAATACTGTCTTTTTCTTCAGGCCAGAAACTCCAACCACCGCTCCCCCAGTCACATGAGTACCCTGTGCCCCAACTCTCCAGACACAGATCTAAGCTGCTTGCCCTCCACCTGTGCTCCAGGAGCCAGACCGATGAAGAACTAAACAGACATCAATGGCACACCATTCTGAGCAGGCAGCAGAAGGACTGAGTGTTCTCAAGGGGAAAGTATGACTGAGGGTTGGACCTCCTCTTGTCAAACAAGGTGGAAGGAAGAGCAAAGGTCTGCAAAGCCCAGAGAGGGGATGAGAGTCCTTCAAGTCCCCAAAGGGAGCCAGGCTTCTGAGTTCCCAGCTGACCACACAGGAGTATGGGTACAAACAGGGCCAGCCAGCAGCCTTGGGGCCTGGCCCTCACACCCTCCCTCTCTGTCAGTCCTGGCAGCTGCTGACTGTATCACCAGGGAAGCTGACTCCAGAGTCAAGCCCACGTCCTGGGAGCTGCAGGATGCAGCCAGGGTGAGCCTGGCCCCACCAAAGCAAAACAAGCATCCGCCAGCTCTGAGCGCAGAGCAGCAGGAGGCCGGGAGGCCCAGACGCTTCCCCTTGCACGGCCTGCTGCCTTGGCAAGTGGCCACCCTGCCTGCTGCTGGACAGGGGGTAGGCAAGGAAGACAGCAATCCAGTCAGGTCCTGTGCCGCCATCTGGGGGCCTGGAGAGGAGACCCTGCTCACAAGAGTTAAAGCATGGGACCCTTCCCATCGCAGTGCCTCGCCTCGCAGGCATCCCCAATGCAGCCCTTTCCCACTCTTACCCTTCAGACTCTGAAAAGCTACCTAGGGGCCAACACCTCCCCCGCCCTCTGTCACCTCCTACACACCTTCCAGGGTTTTCCCAGCACCTAGCAAATTTAAGCTCCTAAGAGCCAGAGTCCACTTACTAGTATCAGTCTCAACAGCACTCTTCCTGACCAACAGACCGACAGACAGACGCGCACGCGCACACACGCACACACACGCACACACACGCACACACACTAGTGCACCAGGCCACGGCTTCCATCCATCACCCAGGGCTCTGCGCCCACTCTGTGACAAAGCCCGCTCCACGTCATCACCTCTCATTCTGATGTTTAAAATTTCATTCACGGCCAGCAGATTGGTTATTCCATCTCGGCCTTAATTAAAGAGGGCCCCAGAACGACATTTTAAACAGCAATGTCATTTTCTAATTGACGTGGTTCCATTACCAAGAAAAATACGCAAACCCGCCTGAGACACCGTGCGAGCCCCTCCCCCCACAGCGTCAATTTTTAATCTGCTGATGAAATATTCAGGGGCCACAAAAGGATTGCATTTCCCTGAGGCATGGGATCACTGCCCTCTCCAGACTCCCCATATTGGTAAGATACCGAGTTAGGGTGATGGGGTCAGGCAGTCTGGAAGATGGGGAGCCCACATGGGTGGCAGCTGAAAACTGGCCCTGCTCAGCAACCACGACACGCTTGTCCCCCAGCCCACGCTACTGTCCCACTGTTAGCTCAGTCTTTCTGTGCTCCCCAACAACATCTGTGCAAGAAGAAGACTTCAGCCCGGAGGGACTACATGCCCAGTGATACACACCAGGTCTCCTGGACCATCTTGACACATGTCTGAGCTTCTTACGTTAAGTCCTACCGATAGCAATCAGGGCCCTAGCGTGTTCACTTCCCAGGCAAAGTGCTGAGAGCTCAGGGCCTGGCCACTAGTGCCAACACCTCTCCAGAGCTGGTCATTCACACCTCAAGGCCACCCATGTCTGCACACAGCCCAGCAAGGCGGGCTTTACAGGCAAGGGCCCTGAGACGGTGAAGAAAAAACGCTACCTATACTGCCGGGCTCAAGGGCCTGGTCAGATACGTAGATAACATGCCAGCCCTGGCAGTGCCAGCCAAGCCAAGTCCATCCAAAACCACTCTCGGCCTGGCTGGATGCTGGCTTTGATAGCTACCAGAGCCAAAGTGCAGAGAGGGCCACCAAGACCGGGGCAGGCCCCAGCTCAAGCCCTCAGCCTCTCCACTGCATTTCTCCATGCCTGGCATGGCCAGGAAACCAGAGCCTACCTCCCATCCATTCCCACTTCCCTCTCAACCAAGAAAATGTCCTGATGGGATGGCTCTAGACGCACAGCCAGACTGCTCCCAGAAAAGGTGGTTTCCTGGTCAGGGGGCCCCACTCAGCAGGTGCCTTCACCCCCATACTGGTTCGTTAGTGAACTCAGGTGGAGCACACAGGCTGCACAACATCCTTCATACGGCACTGGCTGGACCACTAGGTCCACTCAGGGGAAAATATACCAGAAACCATAGGAAGAACTCTGGCAGTCCCCAGAACATAGCCAGGGTTGCTGTTGTCTGATGGGCCAGACTCTAAGCTACCACCTCCAAATAAAGGGTCCTTCTCCCCTTACAAAAGGGGAAACTGAGGCTGAAAGTGGTCAAGGGGTTGCCAAAAGACATGGCTGAGGAGTTGGGGACTGGGGAGTGAAGCCAATGTTGTACAAGATGCATGCATCATTGTGTAGCACCAGCCCAAAAGCTCCCTGGGGCCAGATCTTCCGTCCTCTGTGGTTTCCACACCCGGTGTAGAGTGGGGGCTGATGCTGCCCAGCTGCCCAGCCAGCTCCAGACAGGCCAGTTAATCAAACACTCTCTAGATGATACAGCCTAATGCTGCTGGCCCAATGTGCCTGCCCAGCCATCTGGTAGACCAGCTTTCCCTGACCCTGGAGCTGATCAAGCTATGAGCAGAAGCAATGAGTAAAGGATCCGGGGAAGGGAGATCCAGACAGGATGAGGACAGGAGTTAGCAGGCCAAAAGGAGAGGGAAGTACTGACGGCACAATGAGCAGCGCTCACTGTCCACACCACTTCTACCCTAGAGTGGCTTGCACCTACCTTCCCAGTCAGCCAGGCTCTGCCCCTCCTCTGTTAGGCCTCCCAGAGGGACATCGCATTGCAGACTCTGCACCACGGGATTGAGACATAGAGCTACACTTCTAAGGGAAGGGAGCATGGACATCTTGAGGCAAGTGGGCAGGTGCCCATAGGACCCAGCCCCAAACTAGACATCACCTGTACAAGGGAACCACCTTCGAGAAATCACAATGCCAAGGCAGCCCTGCCCCCACCCCCGAGGTGATGGGCCCAAATTCACACAAAATTCTGTACTAGCACTAACAAGCATCTGGAGCCATCAACCTTCCCTGCTGCAGCCACTAAGGTCTGCGCCCAAAGGTACAAGCCACTCTATTCCACAGAAAGGGGCTCTCAGCCTTGCCAAAGAGGATCACCAGCTGGGTCCTCTTCTTCCCAACTCCAGCCAGGCTTCCCAACATCCGTATCTCCTTGTCAATATTCCCTCCAGGTTCCTGCGGATGCCAGTTTTTCTTCTACCAACCCCAGCCAAACCTTCCACCCAGACTGAATTGTCCCTTCCCAAAGCTATCCAAGGCTAGCCCACTGGCAACACGGCAAGTGTCATGCATGGTAAAGGCAGTAGGAGGCAGTGGTTCTAGGTCAGCAGGGGAACTGCTGTCTGCATGGCCAGCCAGATGTTCCCCAGGGAAGGCTCCAGTGAGCTCGGAGGAACAGGGTGGCCCACGTCCCTTCCTGGGAACCTATCAGGATGCCCTACTGGCCAGTATCCTCAGCAAGAACCAGACTTTTCCACAACTAAGTGGCCTCTGCTCCTGCCAGGACTTCATGTACAACTGCAGCCTTTACTCACACAATGTGCAGCTAGTTCCCGTGGAAGCCTTCTGACTGCAGGCAGGAAAGATGCCAGGGCTGGGGAGGCTGAGGAGGCTTGAGGGACTGGTGGTTTGAGCTAAGCACTGAAACTGAGCTCTCCTTGGGACTACGATCTGGCCCAACAGGCCCCCTCTCAGCACTTCAAGGAACCCAGTGGCATCCAACACAAAGGTAAGCAGATGTAGTCAGATAAACCAGGCAGGAGCCACAGGGCCACTTCAGCGGACAGTGACATGGCCACTTGGGTTTAGGTGAACACAGCTAAAACCTTACCTGTGTGTCAGTCACTCATCTCAGAGATCAGACAGACCTAAGAATGATGGTCCTCAAATTGGCAGCTGACACAAGTAGCCAATGTCAGTCTCCAGGGACCTTTCTAGGCAACTGCCTTGTGTTTACTGAGAGCCAGCAGCTGGCCACTTACCCAAGACTTACACTACAACAGCAGTCATCAAAATGTCCCTCCTGACCACGGACACCCAAAGTTCCACCTGCTAAGGGGCCTCCAAGTCTCCCTAAAACCTGTCAAAATGAATTACTCTCCTGCCCAGAACAGCCATGCTCCAGCCTATACCTTTGACAATCTCACAAATTCACAAATGCACTACCAGCAAGCCCCAACTGTGTGGCCATGCCAACTCTACACCCCAAGCCTACAAGCCTACATCACTGCAATTCACCAGACCCCAAAGACACAGCTGCCCCAGCCTCTGGATTCACTCCTGCCAGTGGCCTTTTTCTCAGCAGGATGTACCAGACTCTACAAACAGAACCCCTTCGGTACCCTGTGACACCACCGAACCTGGCTCTACTGCCTACAAGCCCCTCATTGTCTGTTCTTTCACCCAGAACCAGTGAGCCCCGTCTCAGGGCCTTTGCATACACTACTTCCCAACCTGGAAGGCACTTCCTCTCCATCCCCACAAGTCTACTCCTTCTCATTCTATACCCTCTGCTCAAATGTCACCCTGAGGAAGCTCTTCCCCAGCGCCAGTGGCCGGTAACCCCTCTACATACCAGGACTTTACCATGCTCAGTGCAGGTTCCAAGCCAACCTAGATTATACACTGAAACTTCGAGAGGTGATGGGTAGGTGACAAAGGGTGGTTTGTCCAGCCAGGCCACCCAGAGCTCCTCTGCAGCCCTCCTTGACAGATGCCAGGTGTTCCAACTGCCCATCCAGCCAGGGAGGTGGAAGGAGGAATGCGGCTCTCCCTCTGTGTCCAGCCTCCTGGGCAGCAGGAAGCACCAATCTGCTGGGAGCACAGAGACAAAGGCAGGCTGACCACTGAGCGCCCGCAATTCATCTCGGTCAACACTGTGGCGGTGCGGCCGTCCACCCAGCAATTTACATTTTTATTAAATCACACGGGGAAATTAGAGACATTATTACTTGCCTAGGCTCCTTAACCCTTCCTCTACCCATTCCCCCACACTATTGCTGCATGCTGTTGAGGACGCAAACTATGTGTCTCCAAGCATCCACCTGGCAGCTCTAGAATGGCTGAGTGTGACACAGGAAGCTATGAGCATAGCAGAGGTCACAAACCTCCCCCAGCTGCCCTTCTGCCCGTTAGGCCAACCAGGCCAACAGGAAGGGTCAGGCAGAAGGGTCTTACCTAATCCCAGCTTCCCCCTTTGTTGCCCTATGCTGTCCAGATCCAGCTTCCTCAGATTCCTGAGGCCTCAGGAGAACCCTCCTCAGGCAGGTTCCATAGGCACCTGAGGATGAACACTGCCCACTACTGAGCCAATACTAGGGAAAGAGGCCAAGCAGCTGCCAAGTCAGTGGACCCAACCCACCAAACCCCATGGTCTTGTGCAGTTCCGGGCAGGCTCAGAGCTAGACCCAAAGTGCAGGCAGCCAGTCAGATACATCACTGTCAGACACCAGGGGACATAAACCCTGTACAGCTGGGGCTTTCAGTTACTGGCCTCATCCCAGCAACGCTCACAACCACTGAAGAACTGTCCTCCTAAGCCACTGGAATAGGAGACCCATCTCCTGGAGCTGTCAGACTATGCCAGCATCTGCCAGCTGAGGACACTAAGGCCTCAGGAAAGTAACAGCCACTGGACACACCCACTCCTTCTGCCTTCTCAACCACCACTGGTCTAGAGCTCACCAGGAAGCAGTTCCGGAACAAGCCATCCCGGCAGTTACCCAGGCAAGGCCTCAGGGCTCCAACCCCACTCTCTCTAGACACCTCCGTCCTGCTGAAATGTAGCCACAAGGCTGACTTCCAGGTGGCAAAGACCACAGTGGGAGTGTCATTTCCCCTGCCACTGTCTCTTACAGTCAGGGCCCATACCAGGCCTTGACTAAGCCCTAAAAACACAGGAGTCATGGGGAGGGTGGGAGAAACCTAACCCAGCAGGGCTGTGTGGTGGAGGCAGTGTACGAGTAACGCCTATGTCTTGTGCATTCCCACACAAGTAGACACCTGTCAGAAACAGAGAGGCTGGGGGGCACCGAAGACTGAAACAGAGTCTCTCAGGCATCCACAGAGACCCAGGATTTAGCCCTGCTCTGTTCTTCTAGGAACTAAGGACTCCACACCCACCTTCATAAGAGGAATCTCAGCTGTGGGAGGGTGCCTGGGTTGGGGTTAGACAAGAAACCTCCGGTTTCCCCCACCCTGTGGCTGCTGAGTCAGGCACATGGGGCGGACCCCAATCACAGCCCCTTCCGGTGGGTGGCGAATATTGAGGCAGGAAACTGAACCCCAAGAGAAAGCATGAGGCCTAACTGGTACCAGTCCACACAGGCTGTAGAAACTAGCTACCCTCCCCATAAGCCCAGGATAGACACCCTCACACAGATAGGAAAACTGAGGTCTGGAGAGGAGTGTGGGAGAGGGCCTGTCCTTATTTATGCTGCAGACTCCAGACAGGCTAGGCCCCCACTAACCCACAGCTGATGAACTCCTGAGGGCAGAGATGGTGCTCAGGCTACTCTATTCCCAAAGATATTAGTCTAAATCCCCAGGGATGAGAGCAAACAGCACAAGGGTCAGGGAGGCCACCAACCAGGAGGAGGACTCGGGCAATGCCCAGAGGTGGGAACACACAGGACACAGGCGTTAGGGTCTCGGCAGCTAGACCCAGCACAAAGTCTATATTCTGCATGTCGAACACTGGTAGGAAATGAAGGCCAGAGAGCTTGAGGTACCAGGCCCATCTCATCTGCTGAACACTCTCCTGACTGCTGTCTGGGGAAGGAAGCGATCTTTCCCACAGTTGCAAGGAGGAAGAAACTCAGCATCAAACGCTCTGGCTCAAGGCTACGCTCAGTGCAGTACTAGTGAGGATGGGTCCCAAGGTATGGGGACTCTGCTGGATAAGGGTCTGTCCCAGTGAGGCTGGGTCACTAGAAAGACCAGCGGGGCTTGGACAATGACTTTAATCTCAAGTCCCTGCTGGGGCTACAACCGGCGTGAGTCTCCCCTCCTACCCCTGGGAACCCCTGCACTCCAGGAGGGTTTTAGAAGCAGCCATTCCAGATGCCCCCTCCAGAGAAACACTTCTTCCCGAGACCTGCACAGCTCATCGCCCTCCCTGCCCTCTTGTGACTGCTCCTATCCCAGGCTACTGACCCGTGGGCACCTCCTCTCCTGCCCCCGGGACTAGGACTCTGCAGTTCTGAGAGGCCCTCAGCCATCACTTCCTATTTCAGGCCGAGAACCAAGAGATAAGCCCTACTTCAACAACTCTCAAAACCACTCTAGAAATGAGAGCCCTGGCCCCACACAGAGAGATGAGAAAGCAAAGACTCAGAGGGGGAGATATGCTAGTCAGGTGCACACGCTGTCCAAGACGTCAGGCTGCCCAGGGTGTCCATGCTGCTGATGCCTCCCACGATCCCCACGGTTGACATACCGTCTAGGACATACACACTGCCTAGGGGTAAATGGTGCCCAGCCCCTCGGCCCACTGTTGGCTTACCCAGCTCTGAGGCAGGAGCACCCTCATCTCCACAGGCCAAATGCCTGAGCCCAGGGCACCCATGGGCAGCCGCATGGAAATCTGTAAGCTGATAGGCCTCTCCAACACACACACACACACACACACACACACACACACACACTGTGAGCTTCTGTTTCCTGGCCTCTAATCAAAGGATCACCTGAAAACCCCAGCACCTACATATGCAGGCCCTGCCAACGCCACCACAGCCAAATGCCCATGTAGCTCACACTGAAGGGAAGCCACTACCTCCTGAACCAGCACCAAGCCAGCCAGAGCAGGAACAGCTAGGAGGGAAGCTAGAGAACCTCTGTCCCTACTGGCCAAAGGCCCCAAACTTGATGGGTAGTCAAGCACCCAGAGATAGCAGGTCCAGCTATCACTACCCTGGCCACCAACTAAGCAGCCTCAGGGTTCTGTGACACTTCTGTGAGCCTTCCCCTCCACCCCAACCCCCCACCCTCCAGTGAACGGGGCAAATCTCCAGGCTAAATCGGGAGAACTTAAGTGAACCCAGGTGTGTATGAAGACAGCCTTCCCCGGAGCCTGGGAGTCAGCGGCCTGGCTGGCCCTAGCTTACGCAGAGTGCAGGATGCCATGTCTGCTAGTCACCTCCTGGTTATGCTGAAATGGCAGCTGACAGTTGAGAACACCCA
Source organism: Rattus rattus (assembly GCF_011064425.1). Taxonomy (NCBI): domain Eukaryota; kingdom Metazoa; phylum Chordata; class Mammalia; order Rodentia; family Muridae; genus Rattus; species Rattus rattus. The sequence goes on from NC_046158.1 coordinate 8,982,995, forward strand.
CCCCACGATGAGCTGTTCAAAACGTCCCTAACACAGCATACACCACTGTGCACCGGGGCTGGGCCAGGGCTGGGGAGACAAAATCCACACAAGCCAGAGTGCCGCAGGATACCACCTCGCTGCACCCTGCCTAGCCAGGTCTCAGATCCCAAAGACTATGCCCCACCCGGCCAAGGCGCACATCTCCAGCAAGAGTCAGAGAAGTGAGCAGGGAAACAGAGTCAGCCGCTAAGGCACATGCCTGCCTCCTGCTCAGACTATGAGAAGGGCAGGAAGTCCGCCTCGCCCATCCCAGCACCAGGTGTGCTGTCCTCACGCCACACGGACATGCACACGAGCTCCCGTCGAGAGGTTGAGGCTTGGGCCAGGAAGCCGGGTGGAGATTTGGAGGGTGGAGCCCATCTAACCCAGAGTTTCTGAAAAGGGCCCACGAGGAAGTAAAAATAGGAAATAAAAATAAAATGGCTCTGACCAGCCCCAGTTGTTTGTGAAGGAAACAGGGTATCTCCTTGCCTGGCAAGGCAGCCTGGCTCCAGTACCCTCCCAGATACAAAGCGTCCCCACCCGTGCTGACACCATAAGGCTAACAGGGTGCCTGGAACCCAGCAGGAAGTGTTGAAAGGGGGAGTCCTGGGGTCTTGGATTCGAATCCTAGCTCAGCAGCTAACCAGCGGCACAACTTCCCTGTACCTCTGCGTGGCTTCAGGCAAGGGAGGGCAGAGTTGTAAGCACTGTGCCCCACTGTGCTGGAGCCTCCTACAGCAGCCCTGCTCTGCTCCCCATCTGCAAATATGCCTGCTCTCCCTAAAGTGGATGGCTGAGAGAACGGAACCGGAGAGCAGTCTTCCACGGGCAGTCTCCCCCACCCGAACGAACGGCCTGCCTGCAGCTCTCAGACCTAATTTCCTCATCACACAATGAGAGGAAGCCTTCCTTCCTACCCTTCCCTGCTGAGCCTTGCCAGCATTCACGCCAGGCTGCTTTACCCTAAGTGTGCGCAACTGACCCTAGCTCTAGGCCCTGCTAACTGCTTTCCCCCAGGACACAGACCTCCTTTGGAGCTGGATGTAGGGAAGGGCCACTGGGCCTTAGCTGGCGCGTTTTCCTCTCCCCTACAGTGGCAGGCACCTTCTGGGTCAATACTCAGAGACTGGCAGGGAATGCCTAAGGTGCCTCAGAAAGGGCCTGTAGGTACTGAGGATGACTGTGGTGACTGTTACGGTCTAGGCCTGGCGACAGTAGAATATAAAACAGGACAAGTTCCCATGCATGGACACAGGTGTGCATACAGACACACAAGGACAATACATGAACCTCATGAATGAACACAGTTACACATAGATATACAGAGTCCTGGCCACACTCACATGTGCGCACTACACAGTCTCACACATGGACATGGGTATGCACACAGAAACACTTCTATAGGGTTATATACACAGGCAATGAACTTTATGCATGAAAATGCAGGTATGTACAACATACACATAGCCATGCATGCTCACACATGGCCAACAGACTGAACTTCATGTATGATGCAGGTATGCACATAGACAAGCTTACATATAGCCATGTACACTCAATATATAGGCAATACACAGAACCTCCCACATGAACATGAGTGTGCATACTCACAGATATATAATACACAGAAGCTCATGCACAGAAACACGTATGCAGACATATGTACACATGCCATGAACTCTCACAGGTAAATAATATACAGAACTTCATGCGTAGATACAGAGTGTACACAGACACAAGCTCACACATAGATGTGCACAGTTATATGTGGACAATACGCAGACCCACATGCATGGACACACATATGAAGACATACATACATGTGTCTTCACGCTTACATGTGGTTAATACACAGAAGTCTATACATGGACACAAGAGTACATATAGACACATATACATAGCCATGTACACTCATGTATGGCTAACATATACATTCAGACACATTCCCTCACATATGCACAGAGCTCATTAATAGACACATATAGACACAGACACACATGCATGGCCATGTATACTCAATGTAGACAGAGCCTACATGTGAACACAAGCATACACACACATATGTGGCTGAGACGCAGAACCTCATATATGAACATGAGTCACTCAGACACACACTCACATGTGGATAACACATAGAACCTCACACACAGACATGATACACACAAAGGCACTCAGATCAGGACTCAGATGCACACACAGAGGGTTGGGCACAGACACAAATGCCATCCACATGGCGCACTGTTCCACATTCACACTTTGCCTAGCACCCAGTTGCACAAACAGCAGGAGGGCCCTGTACTCACAGTGGTTTGGGCTCTAAAAGCCCAGGGGAAAGTCAGAGGTGGCCAGCACGGCCTAGATTCAGGCAGGAAGACTGGAGGAGAGGACCACACACTACAAACCAGGTCCAGGCCTTCTGCCAAGTGGGCTGCTGTCTGTAGACCCTACAAGCTGGCCAGGAGGCTAGCAAGGCTCAGGTCCCTGTGAACGAGATAACAAATGGGGGCTGAGGACAAAGGGATGAAAGGACCTTTGCCCTTCTTGTTCCCCATGTCTCAAGGGTCAACCCAAAGTGACAACTGCCAGTCTTGCTTGATCCCACAGCTGACAACCCAGGTCCCTCAGCCCCCAGGTTCCCATACCAAGTGAGGAGGCTGCAGCAGGAGGAGGATGGTGACAACAGTCACAGTGTCGTTCTCAGAAAGGCAGCCAGGGGGCTGAAGGGGGTGTGGGGGACGGCCAGCAGGCCAGCAGCCAGGAGGAGCAGAGGGGTCTGAGGGGAGAGGCCATTTCAAGAGTCCTGATGGAACCTGAGCTCTGGGAACAGAGAGGGGCCACGAAGATCAGCTCCCACACCACTTCACCCACAAGTTCCAGCAGGTGCAGAGTCCCCTAGGATCTCCACCATGCCAGGCTGGAATCATGGCCAAGGGTAAGGACTGCACAGCCCCCTCTGATAATGACTTCACAGCTTATTGGGCATGTCCAGGGCCACGTGGGCCCAGCAGCCATCCTCTCCTCTGTCCCATAAGTGACCCTGGGTTCTGCTATCCAGCACAGGAGACACAATAACTATCCACAAGCAGATAATTCACAAGCCACTGTGGGCAAGGAGGCCATGACACCAGCAAACCAGCTTACAGCCACAGCTTCGAGAGCCAGCTGCCCAAAGGGTACACACAACCCACCAGAGAGCTATCCAAGGGTGGCACCATGACCTGTCCCATGACGCTATGACCTGGGAGAAGGCGGCCTGGGTCAGAGGAATCAAAGGTATCAGCTGGACTGGAGTCTGATCCGTGAGACAGAAGCGGTGTTCACGTCCTGCAGCCAGGTGGGCAGAGACTGCATCTGACACAGACGGTCTGGAGACACTACAAAATTCTCCCTTAGAGACAACACCAGTCACACCAGTCACAGGGAATGAAAATGGGCCAACCAGGCCAGATGTCTGGCTGTAGCTGGACCCCCAAACACTTGCCCAGAGAAGTCTTACACGTTAATACTGGCCAGGGAACCTGCCGGTGCCGACAGCTGTGCCTCCCAGACCAGGATGGCATCGTGGATACTCATGAGGCACAGAGCGGGCCAGCCCTCCCCACATGGGCCATCAGAGGAAGGAAGAGCACACAGTTAAAGAGGACATCCTGAGTCACAAAGCTGTCTGTGGGCCATATCATCACGTGCGTGCCCCATCCGGGTCAGTCAAACTCCTCCTGCAGTCCAAAAACCACAGGCAGCGTCGTCAGGGAGAAGAAGCCAGAACCACAGGGGTCCAGGCACCCCGCTACACCAAGACAAATCCAGAACCACGTCTCCTCTCACTCATGCCAGACCTGGGGAGCCACCCTGCTAGAGATGCCCTGGCCTTGGAATGGCTAAGCCACCAAGACAAGAGTCCATGATGCCCAAAAGGCAGTCTAAGTCTAGGACACAGATGGGACAGAGTCCACCCAGAATCTGACTCTCAACAGGATCCTCTAGACTGCTGGGAGGGCCCTCCTCAGCCCCACCCAGGCCTCCCCTACTTCTTACCTAGTAACCATCTCTCAATTGCCGCTACCTACCTTGACAGTCGTCCCCTGTACAGGAACAGAGTCTTTACCACATGTCACTCCACAGGTTCTACCTCCGAAGAGATTCAAAGCGTTCAGATCCCAGTGTCCTCTGACCTACCCTCCAGCCCTCTGTCCTCAGTCACTCAGACCCAACTCCACACTCTCCCTGGCCAACAGCCCTAGACATGTCTGTAACCACACAGCTTACCACTGGTCTCTCCAAAGCTCCTCCCGAGCACATGTTCTCCCACTCCACATCCCTCTATCCTGCTGGAATCCCAGGCTGCCATGTGCCTGCTATGGGTCTCCCCATTCCCTGGCAGCTAGAGGGAGGCCTTGCCTGTGCACCCCAGAGAGGTCCACTATGGCTGGGTACTAATGGCCCTGCCTCAGCTCCTGAGTCCCTTAAGAGTGCCCCTCAGCAGGCCTAGCTACAAGAAACCAGCCCATCTGACTTCTCTTTGGGATTGAAGTTCTGACACTACACCCACTGGTGCTGTGGTCAGAAACACAACTGCTGGAGGCCAGGGTCGAGGGACACCCAGAAGTCTTAAAGCAGATCAGCACAGGGGAAAGCATGCGACTGTCAGACGCAGGAATGGCGACATCAAAACAGTCTGCCCCCGGGAAGGCAGCACCCTAATTCTGGGATAGGGGTTCTGCAGAGGACATTCACTCATTCCGTAAACACCCTGCAGTGTTTGTGGCACACAGCACTGGGGACTCTGCAGCAAAGAGCCCAGGAGCCACCTGCCCTGAAGGACAGGACATGCAGAGCCAGCCTACCCAGAAAGACTCGGGTACTGGGCTCTGAGAAAAGGGCTGAGCCCAGTTCTGCCATAAACTGCCAAGGATCCTGGAGGGCACCACAAGCAGGCACTCCCCAACTCTGCCAAAACTGGGTGTCCATCCTTCCTGCCTACCATCAAGGAAACCAGTGGAGGAAGAGCGTTACATGCCCTGATTCAGAAAGTACACGCAGCAGAGAGCAAGGGATAGCATTCTCTAAGAAACTGCAGGGCCTGGAGACCACCATCGCCCAGCCTTGCTAGGCCAGGTCCCGGGGTCCCAGCCTCAAGTAGTAGCATGTCCAGAAACCATGCCCCGGAGCCCAAGAGGGAAGGAAGCTCTGCTCCGGGTACAAGGACTAAGTCCCCACTCCTCAACCTTCCTCAACCTTGATCCTGGGCAGAAAGCCCATAACAGGATGGGTTGGAGTGGCTCTGCCACCTCTCCTGGACTCTGGTCCCAATCAGAGCTGTCCTCCAACCAGCAAGAAGGGACAGGGCCAATACTTCTCCTAGTCTCCTGGGCAGATGACACCGAAATTGACCATGGGAACAGAAATGGGGATGGACCAGAGGTGTGAAGATTGGCTGGCTGTAGGGACAACCCTACTGTTCCTTCCAGAATGGGGCCTGAACCCCAAAATTAGCACCCCCCAGAGGGTAATGACCTATAGTGGGCCAGCAGGGTCATATCCCATACCTAGGAAGTCTTGAGAACCAGGAGAGGGAGGGTCATCAGGGGAACAGCTCAGGGGGTCTTGCAGCCACCAAATCCCCACCAGGCTCCGCCTCAGTTCTACAGAGTTAATCATTCCTTCATGAGACACACACACATACACGCCCACACACACACATACACACACACACACACACACACACACACACACACGAGGCAGGTCAGAGAGGCCTGGCTAGGCAGCTGGATCCTTCTGGAGCCCTTGAGGGGAAGACTTATGCTCATGCCCACCTGGGCAACTCATCAGTAGACCCGCAGCTGGAGGGCACGGAACTCTGGGAAAGGTCTGCTTTAATGCCACAGCTTGTCTAGCAAACTTGTGAACTGTGATTCAGAACCTAACTGCAACACCTCCATCAAGCGCCCAGACTTCCCAGGCACCTTATAGGTGAAGCAACTGAAGGAGGCCAAGAAAATGACTTTGCCAATGATGGCCCACACTGTACTAGACTAAGAGATAGCCCTCCCTCACCACACAGGGCAGTCTAGTCACCAGTACTAACCGTGAGGAGCTTGGGTGCAAGAGAAGAGGGGGAGAGGTACCTGACGGTTCGGGAGAGGCTACAGAGACACCGGACCCCAAGTGTAGGCCTTACTGGGGTGAAGACAGAGCAATGGGGAGCCTTGAAAGGGTCTAGGTAGGGGAGGTCAGAGCCCAGGGACAGAAAGCTGATCCCAACTTAGACTGACAAAGGGTTGACCCACTCATCTCTAGGCCTCAGGCCCTGCCTTTCAGCATCCCTTTCTTGAGAGTAACAACATCTGCTCTGCATGTTCCTTACCCTCAAAGTGTCTTCTCTAATGTCTCCGGTTCCAATCCAGAGCTATGTCCTGCCCCGTCACCAGTGGCTAGCTAAGTACCCATGGTTTCCCGGGTCTTGGGGACATGTCAATCCGATTCCACCAATCTAGAAGAAAAAAGCCAAGGTGCCAGGAGGGAAAGGCCTCCAGCAGCCAAGAGTCCTAGGAAGGTCCAGGCCCAGACAGAGAGAGAGAGAGAGAGAGAGAGAGAGAGAGAGAGAGAGAGAGAGAGAGAGAGAGAGAGACCACACAGACAGCTGGGCAGAGAGTGCCTTGGCAAGGCAGAATCAGGAGCTCAGGGGGCGGCCTCCCAAAGCAAGAGCAGTTGCAACGTCTCTGAAAGGCCACTCTGTATAGCTACCTGACAAGATGGTATGCAACAGACACCAGGAATCAGAAGGAAGGATGCTCTACCGAGGTCCCTGAAGGAGGCCTTCAGTGCAGGGCTCTACCTCTGTCTTCACCTCATGGCCCACCCATGGGGATACTGAGCTGATGGAATGGCTTTTGTTTTTGCTGACACATGCTGCATGGTACCCAGTGCTGTCTGGGGAACACCTGTCTGGTGAAGCATCTGGACACCAGGCCTCGACTTTCCAAAGAATGGGGTTACATGGTCCTGCCAGCCTCTCTCCAGAGCACTGGGCATCTTCCAGCCCCAGCAAAGCCAGAGGTCCATCCCATCGGCTCAAGCTGGGCAACTCGTGCTTGGCCCTGCCCTTGGGAAGTCTCGGAAAGAGATACAGGCTTGAAGCTGACCACCCAGAAGCCACACCGGGTAGCATGCCACTCAGCCAAAGGCCTGGAATCCGATCCTACTGCCCCTGTAGGGGAGCAAGACAGCTGGCGAAGAAGCAACTGGTTTGAAGACAAAACTAAAACCCAGACAGCCTGATGCTACCCTTTCCATGACCTAAGGCAAAAACATAGAGGGCAGTCAGTAGCCAGTGTGGGAAGCCAGCTAGCCAGCAGACAATGGGAGGGGTGGCCATCACGCCGGAGGCCCAGGTAAGCCACCTAGAGCTTCACTTCAGAGGGCCTGGGCAAACGAAGCACGTTCTGAGCCTGTAAACAGCTATTCCAGCCACCTGGACTGTCACTGCCTGACCTCTGCCCGGGGCCAGCATGGACACTTAAGCTAAATTGGTCAATTATGGGATACTTAGATCCCTCACGGGGCTTCCCAACCTCCCTGCACTCTGGGCTGCAGCACCAGGAAGCCAGTTGAATCAGTAACCTCATTACAGCCAGCGTACACCCAGTGGCTTTGAACTCTGCAGGGCTTATCCACAGGCACTGCAGGAATTACACACACACACACACACACACACACACACACACACACACACACACACACACGGAGAAAGAGAGAGAAACAGATAGACAGACACAGACAGAGACAGACAGACACAGATAGACAGACAGACAGAAACAAAGCCTAGCCTAAAAACAAAGCCTAGCCTAGAAATAAGGCCTAGCCTAGACCCAGCCTACCGTGTTCCCCTCCTCCTCCCCTCCCCCCCTTTTCCCTCCCACTCAGGATGCTATAGACTCTGCTAACAGCCATCAGCACCAGCCCTGGGCTCCAGGATGCTGTCTGGGAAAGTTGGGTCTGGAGGTCCAGGGAATCTAGAGTATGGTCTGGTCTTCATGGAAGATAAGACATTGAGCCTACAGTTCTTGCATCCCTAGCCCATCTGAGAGAACATGTCTCTGGAATAGGGCATCATGAAGGACACACTTGAACTTGGACAAGGAAGACCCTTAGCTACACACACCTAGAGCCTCAATACTGGCCCCTCCTCCGAGAGATTCCAGTGTCCCAATGCCAAGCCCAGAAGTCTTCTCTTCACCCTTAGGGTCTCGACTCTGATCCCACAGAGGAGGTTCTCCCAGGGCCAACCTGGTCCCTAGCACGATCCAAATACACTGGGCCTGTCTGTCCTCCCAGACCAGGGCATAAATTTAGGATCACTAAACTGTTGCCTCTCCGTTCTGGGAGATCCAGACATCACAAGCCCCAGGCCTTGGGATCTATCAGCCAGGGTGTTAAGAGGCTTCCCCAAGAACAGGCCAAAGGCATGCGTGCAAAAGAAAGCAAACTGCAAGAAATAGGAAGAAAGCTATACTCTCCTCCAAAGCAGTGCCACTAACCAGGAAAGGAGGAGACTCTACAGGCCAATCCAGGTCAGCCTAGGCCCCAGGGTCTGTGCGAGCCCCCCTCCTCAGCCTAAATACTGCAAGGATGGGCCCAACCAGGGCTCCATAGCCAGCAGGAGACACTCCTCCCTCAGCCCGTGCACTGTCTCTAACCCACCTCTGCATACTCAGAGGGCCTCCACCTAGCAACTCTCATCCAGGCCCGTCCTATGGCCTCTGATCTGGCTACGCTTCTGATGCACCCCCTCCTCTGCCAACCTCACCATGGGCTGAAGGACAAGGAGGCTGTGCCAAGCAGGTGCACCCTAACTGCGTGGAGATGGAGGCCACCAGCAGGCCTGGAGTCCCCTTAGGAAGAACTCAGCACAATGCTGCTGGGTTTCCAGAGGCCGGGCCACAGTGCACATCTGTGCGTGCATACACAGGTAACATGTTCTGGACAGGGACTGCAGATATAACCAAGTCTGTGCGCTGCCCTGGGGACTAGGTGGGGCTGTCTTCCTCTGGTCCCCTGCCACAGGCCCCTATGGGTCTTCCTGCCAGAGAACTTGGTCCTGGCAGGTCTTCAGGTAGAAAGTACCACTTGCTGTCCCCCAACCCCAACCTTCCACAGCCTGGTGGAGCCTTGCAACTTGTCCCAGAATCCCAAAAAGCTCTCAGCTAGACAATCAAGGAGCCTCCACTCTCCAGTGACTCTAGAGAAAGGGCGAGCCTCCCAGGGTCAAGGGTCCAGAGCCTTCATATTGAGACCTCAGATCTTCCAGTCAAAAGGCAAAACAGCTACTCAGCCTAGGAGTGGAAGCAGCTCGGGGCTCCTGGAGACTGGACTGGGCATGGACCCCACTCTTGTAGGCAGCTTCTTGAGGCGCTGACAGAACAAGCCCTGAGCAAGTTCAAGTTTTGGCCCAGCTCAAGATCAGGGCAGGGCCTGTCTGGGAAATCAATTTGCAGAGCAGAGAACCACACAGAGACATGATACTGAAGTGCCAAGGCAAATAGACCCTACCACAGGGTTTCCCATCACTAATCAAGGCTGCCCCTGGGTCAGCCATGAGGTCCTGAATTAAGTGCCAGGTACACAGCAGGCACCCGGTGGATACATATCAGCACCCTCTCCAGGTGGGCAGGTCCTGAACCGGTCAGGAGAGGTAGAAAAGAACAGTGGTTGTGAGAAGCAGCCAGACTCACAGATCCACGTGGTTTAGGAGGCCCTGGGAGGCCCACAGAACTGGCCTGCTGCCTCATGGCGGGGTGGAAGGCAGCACCAGGAAAGTGTCAAGGGGGTGTGTATGTGTCTGTGCACACCCAGGCCGCTCCCCAAACATCCTGGGCCAATTTTATTTAGCTGCTTTCTGCTCCGTTTCACGCTCATTCAGCTGCTGAGCTAGACAATTGCTTTGTAACTCTAGGGTGCAATTTCCCTGTCTGTGAGGCGCTGGGGCACGACTGCTCAGAACATCTCGCACCAGGCTCGGGTGGGCGTGCTCACTCGAAGTCCCTCGCTCCACCAGACTCACTGAGCCTTGGGAAGAGTCGTGAAGCAGCTGGGGTCTGTCCAGGGAGCCTAGGAGGGAAGAGGAAACTGAGGCAGGGACACCAGGGCGAGGGTTGCAGCTGTGTTGCCTTGATACCCAATTATCACCTCTGTCCCCATACCCGATGGCATCGGGATTCTCAGGATGGTTTTGTCTCAACACTGGTGGCCAGCCCCTATCCTGAGGCAGGGAACCAGAAAGGACCTGGATACAGGCCTCACCTTGGGAAAGAGGGACTCACACCCCACAAAAAGAGCTCAATGCACTCCCAACAGGCCTAAAACAAAACAGGCTACATGTCCAACAGCCTTTAAAAACAAGGAATGTGCCCATTTTACAGATGCAGATGGCTGAGAGGACCTCTGTGGCTATGAGGGAGAATATGGCCATGGAAGAGAGTCTGAATAAAAAGAAGGAACAGAGAAGGGACCATTATACCTTATAACAAGGGCACACTGCAGGCCCATGCGCAGGAGGACCGTTCATCACCACCAACCCTTCCCCAACACTGAAACAGCCTGTTTTAAAAGCACTGGGGGCTGATGAGATGGCTTAGTGGGTAAGGTGCGTGCTATCAAGGACTGAGTTCAATCCCCAAAACGTACATGGTGGTGAAAGGAAAGAAGCAACTTCGGGGTTGGGGATTTAGCTCAGTGGTAGAGCAAAGCGCAAGGCCCTGGGTTGGTCCCCAGCTCCGAAAAAAAAAAAAAAAAAAAAAAAAAGCAACTCCCAAAAGTTGTCCTCTAACCTCCATACAAATGCCATGGCACATGTGTCTGCATACACACACACACACACACACACACACACAAATGTAATTTGTTTTTAAATAGCATTGGGACAAGGTCTGGAAGGTGATTCCCCAAACAGATACACTCCCAGCCACAATCCAGATACTTATACTCTTGAGAACCAGGGCTCCTGCCTTCATCCCTGGCCGGGCTGATAGTAGTTCCCATGAAAATCCAGCAGCCAATCTGATACCTCAAGGCCGTGCCCGGCCCACAAGCTTTAGGCCTAAGGAGAAGGGAAGGAAGGCAGGTCTTGGCTCGTCCTGGCCCTAGGCCATCTACAAGGTTCCAGGTCTACGTCTTAAGACAGCTGAGCCAGGTCTACCATTTTCCTCAGAGCCAGGGCTCACTCACCATGGAGCCCCTGGCCTGAACATGCACACAGTGCGAGACCCGATTCCACTAGAAATAGAAAGTTCCAGGTGGCCTCACTGACTGGTGGGCCCGAGGCTCTCTCATAACACCTTCTATGCAGTTTGATTCTGTCCACACACATGGATACCGTAGTTCCTACGGCCAGACACACGCCTGAGAACCCCTATGGTGTCCGCAGAGTGACAACCCCTCTGGAATACTCCCTTTCCTATCCTAGAGGATGACGTAGAGGTCCCCACTCACACTCAACCTCCAGAACAGGTGCAGCATGGACAGTATGAGGAGACACTAGCAAGGAAATCGGAAGGGCCTCCCAGAGGAGGTGCACCCAGTCCCAGCCCTGAAGGACGTGCACAGCTGGAAGAGCTGCCTGGGCTCTAGCAGACTAAGGAGCCGGCCCACGGCAGCTGCCCCACGTGATCAAGCTGCAGGCTCGACTCTGCACCCCACACACCCCGCAGACTCGGAGCAGTGCAGACCTGGCTTCTGTGTAAAGCTCCCCACCCTCGGCGATTCCTTCCTGTGGGCCTAGCTCTCTGAGCCCACATCTGAGACAAACGCTTGTGCCCAGCACACCAGTCTGTGCCAGCAAGGCCGCTACCACAGTCAGACCACCATCAGGGGGACACTTCCTCGGTCAACAACAGAGTCTCCTCCAGAGTTTCCCAAAAGAAATGCCCAAATCAGTAGGCAGCCGGGGGCCTAAACGTAAGTGCCTAGTCAGGCCCAAGCTGGACTCCAAGCCCAGCCTCCTGAGAGTCATGTGACCCTGTTATTTCGGGACTCCCGGAATGTGCTCTATTTTGGGTCACAAGGGTTCTGGTGTTACTAAAAGCCCCCTCAGGCAGGCCCCAAGCTCACCAGGTCCCCAAGTACCACACAAGAGGGTAGTTGGAGGTCTAGAGCCCTGCTTCTGGAAACCTGTTACCCTCACAAGCAAATGGGCCACTAACAGCTGAGAGGGTCAGTGCAGGCTTGAGACCTTTGGACTCTGCAGGCTCAGCCTTGCAGTCCCACCATCCAGGCTGAGGCCAGCCCTTACCCCTGCTCCCTGACTGGCATGGAGAAAGACTAGCCCTGAGGAGTAGGTCCAGGAAACAGGGGCTGCCTGAAGCAAATTCCTCAACCTCCCTTTCTTCCCAGATCTGTCCCATGCAGATCAGCTCAGTTGACAGAAGCCTGGAGGCTATCTGGACCACCAAACCCACATAGTGCATACTAGAAAGAGCCTTCCTCAGTCCTGGACCCCAAAAGTGGCAAGGTAGTGAAAAAGGAACGGTCAAACTTTCCTAGACACTTCGAATCAGACCCAAGCAGTCAGTGGGGACCCTGGATGAGCCAGATCCTCTGACACTTGGCCCCCAGGAGGGATTAGGCTGTGTTGACAAAAGGGCTTAGGCAAGTAGCCGCTTAAATGGACCTTCAACTGCACTGGACTTCAGAGCGAGTCACAAGCTTAGTAAAAAATAAAACGTAATCAGAGCCCAGGACTCAGCCCTCAGCCCTGGGGCATGGGCTGCCTGGGAGGCCACAAGCTGGTCCTGAGAGCCACCACTCTGTGAAGCCAAGACAGCAGCTCCGAAACACAACTCCTCTTCAAGGAGACTCCAGCCCAGCCACGCTGCAACCTCGTTCCCAGTTCTGTATGTGTCAATTTTGAGATTGGGCTCTGTCTCTCCTGGGGTGCTGTTCCCACCTCAAGACCTAGTCAAAGTATTGCCAGGTCCTAGTGAGTCCCGGGCCAGAGAGCAAAGCATTCCTGTCCTGCAGGACCCAACTCTGTGCACATGAAGACTTGGGTGGAGGAGAAAGACATCTCAGGAGCCCCACCACACACACACACACACACACACACACACACACACACACACACACACACACACACACACACCAGGCCCCACAGCAACAAAAGCTTTCTTGTCGGCTGACTTTGGCAGGGGGTTCCAATGCCAAATTCACCATTTGTACTCTCTAAGTGAGGCCTTTCCCAGTCAGTTTCTCAACTGCAGCATGGACAGGAGTTTACAGCCTGGGAGCTAAACCCCCACGCTCAGGTGTGCCGCCACCGTCCCCATCACTACTTATGAGGATGAAGAGTCTGAAGCTTTGACAAGCTCGTGGCACTACCCGGGTCACTCTGCAGCAGACCTGTCTGTGCCACCTCCCCAAATCACCAAAAGTCCTGGCAGACTCGCTGGGTTCTGATCACCCGTCATCGTAAACAAAATGCACCCCCAAACCTCATAGGGGGTGGGCAGGCAGAGAGGCAATGATCATCATGGAGCTTCGTCCATAATCTGCTGTCCTGATTTCCATTCAGCACAAATTCTTCACTAGCCTGACAGCCTGGCTGCCGTCCTCACCACCAAATTAATATCTTTCCCGGAGCTCATTTATAAAGTCTCCCTACCCTGCTTCCCTCTGGCTCCCAAAACCCCAGGGAGAGCAATGACCCTGCTTGGTCTACTCCTAGAGTTGGCAAGCTGTTTGGGGTTGGGTGCTGCTGGCGGGAGGGTTGCAGGACAAGAAAACGATCCTTCTGCCGATGGGCTGTCTTCCCCTAAATACTGAGAAGAACAACTAGGGGTGCCAGAGCGTGGGGCCCCAGTTCTGGGTTTAATGCTCCTGATCAGAGACCCCCTGAGTGACCCTGCCCACCTAGGTTTGGTCTGCTGTCGGAGAACGGCAAGATCGCAGACTCCGTCCTGGGCAATGAGACTGCCAGGGGCCAGCGGCCTTCTCCAAGCGGCAGCCCGATGAGCTGGGAAGAGCAGTGGCCTCCCGGAGCCCAGCGCGTCGTCCCCATCCCAATGCCAGGGAGGCCCAGAGCCCTCCAGCAAGCGCAGAAGTTGCTCCTCCGGCGTGGCCGGATTCCCGGGCAGCTGGGGCTGGGCGCCCCGGGGGTCCGCGGAAGCGCGAGGCTCAGCGTGAGGGACCCTCTCCACGTCCCGAGCGAACCTGCGCTCGCGCCAGCCCCGCCGCCCACTCCTGCTCCTCGGCAAGTCAGAGGCCCGGCGTCCTCGCCCTCTCCCGCCGCGCGCCCCGGGCCCAGGAAAAGCTTGCCCTGTGCCCACTCGCCTCCCCGAGCCCGGCGCGCTAACTCTCGGTACCGCCACGGCGCGGGGCCAATGGGCCCGGCCGGACCCCCCGCGCGCGTTGCGCACGCGCCCCCGCCCCGCCAGCCCGGGCCCCCTCCCTCGCCCGCGCCGCCGCGGCCGGCACTCACCGAGCGGCAGGAAATGTTTGGTGTCCATGTCTGCGACTAACTCATGCCCAGCCGGCGGCGGAGCAGCAGGGTGGCAGCGCGGCGGCCCCCCGCGGCCCGCCCAGGGGCCCGGGCGGCGGGGAGCCGGCGGCGGCAGCGGCGGCGGCGGCGCGCGAGGCCGCGGCGCGGCGAGTTGCTGCAAAAGTCGCCCAACAATGTAAACTATTTGTGCCTGCGCGCGCCCAGCGCGCGCACCCCGCCCGCGCCTCCGCCGCGCGCCCGCGACCCGCTCCGGCCCGGCCTGCAGCGGGGGGGCGGGGGGGCCCGCGACGGGCGCGGACTCGGCGCAGCGCCGCCGCCGCCACTCGCCCCGCCCGCAACCGGTGCGCGCCCGCCCGCCGCCGCCGCCGCCGCCACCCCTGCGCTCGCAGCCCGGCCCCGAGTTGTGAGCGCCCTGCAAACTTGCAAGTTTGCGACTGCCAAGGGTTCCCGGGAGCCGTGGGGTGGCGGCGTGGGAGGTGGGCGGGGCGGCGGGGTGAAGCAGCCTTCCCTCTTCGGCTGCCCAAAAACCCGGCGGCCCGCGGTGGTGGAGAAGGAGGAGAGCCGGGCCGGGAGGAGAGCCCCGCGGCCGGGCCATTGTCTGCACGGACACACAAAGAGGCCGGCCGTAGCCGCGCGAGGACCCTGGTCCTTCAGGGCTCCCTGCAGGAGAGTCGAGGCCCTGCGCACCCCGGTGGACACATGGGGAAACTGAGGCCAGGGAGGGGCGGTGAGCCAGAGGCAAGAAGCTGAGCAGGGAGTTGCTGCCCTTTGGACACTCCAGTCCCCTCCCACCTAACACGCGAGAGGCCCAAAGAGGACCCTGGTGTCTGACCGCAGGCCAGACAGGCGGGGGAGGGGAGGTGCGGGGGGTCTTCTCGGGGTACCCACGATAACTCGACGGCTCCCACCCTCCTCCGAGGCGCGGGGCTCGCTCCGAGGCGCAGCTACCCGCTTCGGACATCGCCCGTGACCCTAGGCTATTTTTATACCTTGGGCAGCTCTCTGCCCTGACTTAAATTCATGATTTGTTTGTTTAAAAACGAAAGGAAGCACTCCTACCCAGGGAGAGCCTGGGCCTCCTCCGCAACCCGCCCGCCGACTTGGGCAGCTGGAATTCGGATTTGGGTGTGAGCTACCTGAGTGGAGCCAAGCCAGCCTCCCTAAGCGCAATGTTCCCCCTGTGCCAAGCCAGGCAACCGGCAGTCCCGCCTCCCTCCACCCCAGCTGGGGCTTGCCAGACCAAAATCCAGCGTGGAGGCCCTAGCAGAGGGGTTTACCAAAGTCTACAGGCTGCACAGAGTGGGGGGCTGCCCAAAGAGTCCCCTCAAGACAAAAAAGAAAGCCCTGCGTGGGTGCACTACCGCCACCCTCCAGGACTGCACGTTTTCTCGGTAAAGAGAAATAGTTGTGGGACTCTCTTAAAGATGCTCCCAGAAAAACCATAGACCTGTCTCAAAAGAAGGCCATCTCTGGGCCTCCTATGGGGACTGGAAAACAAAACGGGGGTGGGGAGGGGGGCTAATGCCCTGGATTGTGCTACAAATCAGGCTCCTTTCCCAGGCCTGGCCCATCAACTGGGCGGTTCCTTAGTGTGGCGCGCAACTTGGGGTGCTTCTAGTAGCGCCTGCATCAGACAGCACAGCTCCATTGGACCCACTGACCAGGGGGGGAAGTCCCCAAGATTCCTTCCTTGACAAGAAGAATCCTCTTGAGAATCCCTGGCTGGCAGTGAGTGGGCAGAACTAACTCCCTGTGTCAACAGCAAGACCAGAGAGCAGCTAGGATAGTAGAAGCCTTACCTGAGGAGGCGTAATCACAGTAGAGCTGAGACCTGTTCTTCAAACTCCGGGCCAGCCTCGCCAGGGCCACACGTGATGGCCAACAATAAAGGACCACCCTTCTACCCTGGCCAGTGAAATCTGGAGGCTGCGGACAGCCTGCCCACACTAAGTTTCAGAACAGAAAGGATGAGGAAAGGCCTCTGGGGGTGCATAGAGAAACTTCAATGATCCCTGTTCTCCAGTATTGTGGGCCATTCATTCTATCGATAAACATCAGCGGGGTCTACTGAAGGCTTGACCCTGGGTTCTCTCGGAAGGGATGGGCAAGGCGGGCAAGGCAAGAGCACACCCCAGCTCTGTCTCGCAACTCTTCAGTGGCCCGAGCCAGGCCACTCCGCTTTTGCCCTCACTTCCCTGACATGTAAAATGCAGACAGTTCCATCCTCCATCCTGGATCACTGAAACGACCAACCAGGCAATATAGAGACTGTTTGGCCAAGAGGAGGCTCACCAGGCAATAGATACCTTGTCAGAGACAGGGAAGAGTCACAGGCAAGAGTGGCTATGCTATGGCTGCCGAAGCCATAGTTCAGGACAAAGCAGTACAGGCCAAACCAAAGCACCATCAACAGGGACAGGAGGGGCAAGGCCCAGCCGGCCAGGGACTCCAGTGACTTCCTCATGGCTGGTCCTTTGAGCTGTGCCATGAAGAAAGGACGAGTCCATCCCTTCGGGTCAGGATGACACACCCAGGTGGAAGGGCTGGCTTGGCCATGGCCTAGAAGTGGGAAGGAGAGTAAGCCAGCCTGGCCATCACCGAAACTGGCAACGACATCTGAGGTCACCCCAGAGGGTAGACATCTTGATTTGCTGGTACTCAGCACCCTCCCCATCTGAACCCCACTCCCGCCCTCACCTCACCGTTTAGTAAGTGCTGGGAGACAGAGAGGCCTAGGCAGGTAGGTTTCCACGTGGGGACTTTAGTTGGGGACAAAGATGGTTTCCAGAGGTAGCACCTGCTCCTAAGAAGCCTGGCCTCTGTAGGATATAGGTGGACAGTGGCAAACACAATGGTCTAGGCCCTGCCAATCCAGATCAGTCTCACATCCAGCCTCAGCAGACAGAGCCTGAGTACCTCTGAGCCTTGTCCCTAATACAGGACAGGGACACGGATATCCAGGAAAGAACAGGTAGGGTGCTAGTGGAGGACCTGGCCTCAAACCCCCAATTTGGGGATGGAAACACAACCAGGCTGCCTGTTATTTCTGCGCCACTATATTCAGACCCCCCCCCATCTTGGGCTCTTTGGTGTAACTGAACCCACACAAAACTGCCCAAGGCAGGGAGGGGTTGTCCCCGAGGGTCAAGCCCAGGCTGACCATAGGAAAGCCACCTGGCCTTTGTGCCATATGCTCAAGCAGCCAAAAACCTCTATGCTAACATCCTCTGCTCATGCCTACAATCTGAGAGCCATCTGTTTTGGTTGGGTTTACTTTGTGTTTTGTTTTGTTACTCCCTGAAGGATGCTTTTTAAGGTATCTCGGCCCTTTTCTCATACTGCCTCCACTCAGCCTTGTAAACAGCCCAAGAACCACCTAGTGAGTGGGGTTTTTAAAGGCTAGTGTTGCTAGGCACCCTGAGGCTACATCAGACAGATACCTGGGACCCAGTTCACCCTGGGACTCAAGGGGAGTGGGCAGTCCCCATCCCACTCTCAGTGGAATATTCTTGATCAGTTGAGATCCTGAACTAGTGGTAGCTAGCAAGGGGGGCTGGAGTCCTGAGGCCTCCACAAGGTGAACTGGAGCTTAGGTTCTGCCAGACCTACTTCTGAACTCCAGTACCCTAACCCTTGGTCACCTCCCCTGTGGCTCAGTTTGGAGTGACAGTGAGCCGAGCTAGGTGACGGTAGACAAAGGTCAGAGAGGCAAGGTGGCATGGAGCTGTGACTAGCACAAGGGTCCAGGCTCATCCCCATCTCCATACCTGTCTCTCTAGAGGATAAGGGAGAACACTGTGGCCCTTGTTGGACTCCCAACTGTCCTGATTGGTGGCCACGAAGGACAGTGGTACCTCTGGATCAGGGCCTTGGGGAGGGGGGATACCTTCCGTCCTAGAGAAATCCTTATGTCTGTTGTCAGTGGTAGAGAAGCACAGAGAGAAACAGATAGGGAATGCTTACAATCAGGACCTCTGTGGAGAGCGATCAGGATTAGCAGGGTCAAAACCCTGTGAGCTGCAGGAGCCTCCAGAGAATCCAAATCCAAAGCCAAGTTAAGCAGTTCCAGGGGCGCTGTGGAAAAATGGAGGGACAAGAGCAAATCGGAGTCCCGAGAAGAAGATGCTTGTGTTTCCACATGCCAGGTCTGCAGCCCACATCTCCTCTAGTGCATTCTCAGCAGAGTAAGACCCTCCTCCCTATCCCATTGGTAGAACGAACATTGATTGAGGCTGGGGTCCAGCACCGTGGGTACCAGCCGGTGGTCAGATTTCCCACAAAGCCCCCAGAAGACTACCAGCCTCACACACCTACAGCCAGGGAGCCACAGCACAGGGCAGGGGTCCGAAAGACAGGGCAGAAGATGGCAGGTTAAACTGGAGACCAGAGAGAAAGGACAGCTGACAGAGTTAGAAAACGGGGAAGTACCAGGAGCAGGAGGAGGCCCAAACCACTAACCCTACTGTAGCCCTTTGACGAACAGCCTCTGGGAACCTCATCCTCTTCCTCTGGAAGATAGGAGGACAGCATCGGTGGGTCACAGAGGACATTTGGGCTGGCCATGAGATGATGACCAGTAGACGAACACATCCCAGAGCTGAGAACACCAAGGGAGACTCTCAGCGTGGGACAGGATCCCAACCTCACCTGCCCGTAGGCAGCACACTCTTCGCACCTCCAGCACCCTGCCCCTCTCCACACGTAGACCATCAAGCGAGGAGATAATGCGTTTTATCGGGGCATTTATCATCGACAATTGCTCCATAAATTTCCTGTTCACATACATATACATACCAACTGGATAAATATTCAGAGGAAGCCTCCCTACCCAATCCCCTGATGTCGCCAACTTGCCCCCATAAAGATAACGGGAAATGATTCATAATATTTATTTGACAGACATGATATGAACTGTAATAGTCTGTTGGGATTAAAAATATCCGTCTGTCTCTGTCACCCACCAATGTGGTTTAAATATTATGTATGTGGCCACTGCGGCAGCAGGAGAGGCAGGAGGTTATTGATAGCGCCGTAAAGAGGCGTCACTTTTGCATTGAAGGATGGGTAAAGTAACCCTGGGATTTGCTGGGTGCTCCTCCTCCTCTGGGCTTGCAGCAGGAGAAACTGTACTTAAAGTGCTGCTCTCTCTCGCCCGCCCGGCCCTCCAGCCAACGAATGAGGCAAAGACACACCCCAGCACACATCATCCAGCCGGCACTGGCTCACATGGCCCAGGAGAGGAGTCCTGGCCAGGCTCCAGGCTGCAGCTCAGCCTGGGGAGGCTGCCATCCCCTCTGGAGGTCTGGGACCAACTGCAGGCCTTTGGGATAAAGACCCCCAAAGGCCCACGGTCTACCTCCTACTGGTCAAGTTGTTGCCAACCTCTGCCCAGCACAGAGCAGGCAGCACTCCTGCCCCCACCCGGCTCACCCAGCTTTATCCCTCTTTCTAGTTCCCTTTGCCCTGGGAATGAAGTCCAGTCTCCTAGCAAAACTCACCAGGCCTGCCCTCTCCCTCCCTCCCTCCCTCCCTCACTGAGTCAGCTTCCTCCTGCACACCAGCCCTACCCACAGCCACCCCTCCTAGGGCTAGCTGAAGGATGGCTGCCCCACACCTCAGCTACACTGGCCACTCCACATTTTATCTGAAGGCCCAACTTCAATGTGGCACTGACAACAGTCTGCGGGCCCCACCCACTTGCCAGTATACCCACACCTGTACACACACACACACACACACACACACACATGTCTATCTTTTTAACTCACTGGGGGCAGGCTTCTATCCACAGCTCTCCATGTCCCTACCGGATAACATGCCAGCCCTCGGAAGGTTCCTGGAGGGACACAGGGTCATTGTTTTGAAGTGGCCTGAGGCAGGCATTTTCAATTCCTATTTATATCACAGTCCTCCTCCACTTAGACCCCACTCCCCCCTAAAAGAATTTCCACCCTAGAACCTCAGTT
Source organism: Rattus rattus (assembly GCF_011064425.1). Classification (NCBI taxonomy): domain Eukaryota; kingdom Metazoa; phylum Chordata; class Mammalia; order Rodentia; family Muridae; genus Rattus; species Rattus rattus. The sequence goes on from NC_046158.1 coordinate 9,003,476, forward strand.
TATCAGTTCGGTAGTGCGCCTCCCACCCCTACCCCCTCACGCATGCAACACGCACACAACCCCTTGCCTCTAGATCTAGGTCCCTCTGAGACAAAGACTCATTTACTCACGAAAACGTTAGGGGTTTGCTTTGGAGAGCAGCCAATGGTCTGCAACTGAGACAATTTCTGTGAGGGGGTGGCTTTACCCCCATCCTACCTCACCCTGGGTAGTCCAGCCCCCCACATCTTGAGTCCCAGAAGACAAGACAGCCACAATTCCTGGAGGAGCCCGGTTCCTAAGCTGATGAATTACTAGCTCATGGTGACAATTGGCCTTTGTTCGTCCCTCTAATAAGGGTCTGCTTCCCCCAAAAGAGCCTCTTCTGAACTGAGACACAGGGAGGGGCTGTCCTGGAAATGGGGTCACCCAGAGGAGCCTAAACAGATGCCTGCAGCCAGTTTAGAGAGAGAGCCACCCTGAAACAAGGGAAACCCTGGCACGTCTATCCCCAAAGACAGGCCTGTGCCACCCACGGCATTGCCGGGAAGCTGAGGGTCAGCATTTGTCTTAAACCAAACATGTCGCCCTTTGTTCCACCCTACCTGGTTGGGTCTGATCACCTAGGGCACCTCACTTCCTGCTTTGAAGCACTCACATGGGTGCAGGCCTCCCATGAAGTCCCTATACTCAATACATACTCAAGGCTTACACGTTCCCAGTGTCCTAAATTGGGTCTTCCCTTGGACAGGACGCCTCTAGGCTTCAGGAGCTCTTCTGCTTCCTCCACAGTCTGTTAGAACCATGCCCCCAGGGTAATGGAAGCCCAGAAAAGGAAAAGAGAGATCTAGGAGGGAAACTACCTTGGGTCTGTGGGCTGTGCAAGGGCTCAGAAACCAACCCTTTTTGTGAATGTCCTTAGTGTGGAAAGCAGGAATTAGGTAGAAGGTTCACACTCTAGTTGAGTTCAGACATTGGCTCTGATTCACATGACAGCCCGGTAGTAACAGATCTAGACAGAATCCTAAAATCCCAGCTTCTTGTCCTATGGCGTTAGCAAACGGCAGGCTATGGACATTCAAGAAGGGAAGTCATGGCTCCAGTTGCATCTTCCACAACAGCAGAAGGGAAAGAGACCAGCCTTGCCTGTTCTGCATATCCTGGCGGTCGGCTCTCCTCACCTGGCCGTGCACTATTGCTTGGAAGTTTGTAATCATTGTTTAGCTTTTGAGACAGTAGGGACGCTGAGTTTTGTTGTTGTTACTGCTGTTTTCCAAGTGTCTATGTCATTGTTCTTTTGTTGTGAAGAGACACCGTGACCAAAGAAAGCATTTGACTGGGGAGCTGCACATAGTTTCAGACGGTTAGTTCGTTATAATCACATAGGAGGCATGGCGGGAACATGGTGGACCTCGTGGCACTGGAGCAGTAGCTGAGAGTTCCATCCTGATATGGAGGGAGAGAGAGAGGGAGAGGGAGGAGGGGGAAGGGAGGGGGGAAAGGGAGAAGGAGAGGGGAAGGGGGAAGGGAAGGGGGAGAGAAGGGGAAGGGAAGGGGAGAGAGACTGAGACTGGGCTTGGCATTAACTTTTGCAACCTTAAAACCCACCCGCAGTAACATACTTCCTCCAACAAGGCCACACCTATTCCAACAAGGCCACACTCCCTAATCCTTCTCAAATCATGCCACTCCCTAGTGACTAAGCATTTAAATATATGAACCTATAGGGGTCCACTCTTATTCAAACCACCACACCAAGTAAATCACATGCCAAATCCAGTCGCAGTGGAGAAGTGTTGGGATCCCAGCTCTATGGGGCTCAGGGTCAGGCCTATCCGAGCATGTACCCCTCTTCTCCTGCCCAGTCATGTTTCAGACATCAGTGCCCACCTCAAGTAGGACTGACCATGTAGCGCTCTTTCCATAAAATGATGTAATGTCTCAACCTGGCCTGAGCAATATGTTCTACACATGGTATGGGCGGCGGGATCCTGTTCAGGATGGGGAGTTTTTCTATGGTGGAAGGGCTGGCTGTTTCATGAAAGGAAAACTTTGCTGTCATTGGGCCACCTCTAGACCATGTGTCTGGAAGCTTCAAGATCACTCTAGTGATGGTACTCTTGCTCCAGACCTCAAGGCACCGTGGTAGCCAGACAATGCAGGTCCATATGAGCTGAATCTGTCTACAGCCTTTCAGGGTTGTGCAAGGGGGGCCTCCCCACAGCTTGTTTGGCCTCTGGTCTCCACATTTAAGAAGCTCGGTGATGGGAAAGCCAAGGGGGCCCCAAGTGCCTCCTTGCAGGTCTGGGAAACCACTGAGAGATGCTGAATGGTTAGGAAAAGCACAGGCTCCTCCTGTCAGGTAGCCACAAGGAGAACTCCAGAGAGAGGTAAACTCTGCTTTACCACACAGAGTCACAGAGTTAGATGCATGGGTGGTGGGATTCCCAACCCTCAGTGTACACGGCGAAGTCTGGAAAGAAATGCACCCACCCTGCTCACAGATGATGGTGGGACTATACAGAAAGCCTGAGTTTGCACAGCCTCCTCTGCACTTTTTCTCATCTTCCTTCCCCAACGGATTTTATTACTTTCATAATCAGATATAGTCTCGACCACCACCCCCAAGTCTAGGATAAGATTCTGCAGGACAACACCCTACCCCACTTCAGCTACATTGTCCTAACCCCACGTCACCCATGTAACATCCAGAAGCAGTGTACAACCACACACACACACACACACACACACACACACACACACACACACACACACACACACACGACATGTTCCTCTCTTGAAAAGCACCCCCAGCACCTCAGGCCTTCCTCAGGCCTGGTTAGTCTTCCCCAGGAGTCAGCTCCCCTCCATCAGGAGTCTGTAGAAACCAGTGTCTTCCTTGTACCATAAGAAAGTGTTCCTCCTTCCCTCTCTCTGCAACGGGAGGAGATTTATCTGATCTGCCCACCCTGTCACTGGGCCAGGCAAGATTAATAATGCACTTAATTTCACAAGCACAGAAGGTTGCATCTAAATGGCCAAAATATTTGGAGCACAGCATGACAAGTGAGCTCATTTCAGTGGTTTTAAAAGCTGACGCAGACATGGCTTGGCTTGGTTCACAGTTGTCTCGTGCCAGCACAAGTGAATAGCTGGCACCTCCAGGAGGAGGGCACTCAGGACCCCAGAACTCCAGATTACAGCAGTGCAAACCAACACCTTTAATACTGGCGCACTGGACCAAGGATGTCATACTCTAACACTTCAAATCTGAGTAACCTACACTTTAGTACCCCCCAAACTAGCACTTTAACCCTAACGTGTTGGACCCAAGAACTCCAGTTGCCAGCACCCCTTAACACAGCACCTCAGACCTTAAAACTCTCAATCCCACAGTCCTAGACTCAGGCAGTATGAACCCCAGCACTTCAGATGTCAGCACCCTACGCTTGGTACCCCCAAGCCCAGCACTCCACAAATGTTTCCCAAAAAAGTGTGGAGGGTCAAGGGTACGTGCAGCAAGGAATGACCACTGTAGGACACACCCAGCTGACATACTGGTTTTGGACACATGTTCTGTGGACCAGGTCCCGTCCAGGACAGGTAAGAAGCCTAACACACAAGGGGATGAGGGGAAAATAACACCCAAGGGGGACTCCAGGTCCTCCTGCCCAAGAAAGACTTAAGACACCCCACAAGCTCCAGGGCCCTTGGAAGTCTGATCTTTCTCACCCTCCAATTTTACACATAGAAGCTGAGCCCAAAGGAGACGGGACCCTCCCAAGGCTGTCCAAGGAGTAGAGCCCCCCAGCCCTGCTCAGCCCCGGCAACCCCAGCTGTCACCCCTCCCCTGGGCTGCCCTCTCTTGTTGCTGCCCCCAGGAAGTCTTGGAGCTGCTTTGTCTGGAGCTACTGGACGTGTGCCCTCTGGAGACAAAGCACTAACAGGATTTGTGGCTCTGCCATTTCTGTGATTATCCTTCTGAGGCTGAAGAGGAATTAGCACTGACCTCAGGCCCCTGCACCACTCTTGGGCATTTTTCCCTCTCAGTGAGCCTTCCTTAGGACTAAGCTGCCCACCCAGCATAAAGCGAGGGTTTGTCAGTTCTCCTGAGAGCTCCCCAGCCCTCTGTCCTATTACCACAAGTCCAATCTGACAAGGGCAGTGAGAGCCGGGCTTTCCTGATGCTCTGTGGTTAAATCCCAAACCCTGTGGCTGCAAGACCAAGGTCAGCATCTTAGGGCTCAGACCCTTCCCTCCATCACACAGCAGATGGCAGAGCCTTTGTGAAGGCTGTCATCCCCCTGGAGAGGCAGTCTCAGAGAGGCTTGTTGGTTCTGAAGAGTGTGGGGAGACCCTTGGGCACATTCCCAAGAATAACCGAGTCTAACATCTCATGTAAATGGACTTCTCAGGGACGACATTGGCTTTTCTTGGTCTCCTTCTAAAAGGTACCCACAGTGCTATAACTGTCCCCAGGGCTTATCTGGGGACACTGAAAAGTCCCAGGCACGTGTCTAGGTTGTCACTATTTCAGGGGCTTTCTGGTTGTCCCCTAACTGGTCCTTATGTCTGGATCCCCATTCCAGGATAGATCGAGGTTTGAGGCTCAGCCTGTAAGGACTGATGGGCCAGGACTCTACCACCTCTTGCCTGAATGTCCTGCCTCAGTTTCCTCTCTGGCGCAGTGGCCTTTATAACAGACAAGAGACATAGCACAGTGTCTATTATAAGCAAATAAGATACGGTTTGGGTTGTATTTTATTTTGTTTCTGAAGTGCCCGGCACTGAACCTAGTGTTTCATGCTTGCTAGGCCTCTACTGCTGAGCCACATCCCCAAACAATATTTTTACTTTAAAAGACAATATGGAGTCTGGCTGAGAGAAGGAAAGGAAACACTCCAAAGCTCAGGCAATTCCTTTTGCGTGACCTAGGAAGGTGGCAACGCATCCAGTCTCTGATAGGTGGCCTCCTTGGCCCCCACCCTTTAGGGCTCATGAGTAAGTGATGCCCCTTTGACAGAAGAAGAGGCAGCTGTGTCCCCTCCCCAGGTGGTACCTCCAGCCAGAGCAAGAGAGACTCAGGCTGTATCCACATCCATATCAGTCAGAAGTCGATGATGCAGATAACCAACAGAAGTCACTGAGAAAGTCCACAACTCTCACAGCAGTGAAGCCTGTGTTGTGTTGGCCTTTGAGCTCCAAGCCTGGGCAAGATTCATTGTGCCTGTCCATTACTTTCTGTCCTTTATCCCATTGGAGTAATAAAACCTACATAGAGGTTGGAGTGACAAGAGAACAACAGTGTGAGCGGCTTGTGCTTTATTACGGTCATCGGGCCTCAGCCCAGAGCAGAGGCGAGATAAAGGTTCAGCTGTGCATAGAACAAGACAGTGGCACCCAGACGGCAGCTTACATCTGAGGAAGCCAGCATCTGAAGAACACGGGCTGGCACGTGATGGCTTGGACCAGAGGCCTGGAGCGGTGGCATAGAAGTTCAGCAGGACGGTGTTAGTGGCACTGAGAGAGGCTAGACATGATTTCAGGTTATAGTTCAGGGACATAGCTTCCTAAGAGGAGAAAGACGTGAGGTCTGAGATGGAAGGGGTGCTTTGCAACAGTGTAAGAATCCTCATAATCCCCATTCTTTCCACAGCCACCAGCCCTGCAAGAACCCATCCAACCAGAGGCCCATTTCTGACCTAGTGCTTGGAAATGAAATCGCACACGTGATCCTGAAATCCAGACTGCTCTCTCCAGTTCTAGGGATAAAGTTGTGGTACCAAGCTACAATGTGGAGGACACGGTCAAAGCTGATCTCAGAGGAAAACATAAAAATTTCAAAGCTCACAACGGAGAAGTCCCAAAGTCAATAATCCAAGGTTTGTTTATTTATTTTAGTAAAAGTTTATTTTTCATTCTTGCATGCATGTGCGTGTGTGCGTGCGTGCGTGTGCATTGTGCACAATGCACAAGAATGGAAGTGATGCCCTTAGAGATCTGAAGAAGGCATCAGATGCCTCTAAGGTGGAGTGACAGGCACCTTTGAGCCACACAGCAGTTGTAAGATCCAAACTCTGGTCCTCCAGCAGAGTAACAAATGCTCTTAGCATATCTCTCCGGCCCCACCAAGGCTTATCTTGAGATAATCTTTTAAAAGGAAAAAATAAAATAAATCCAAAGTAAGAAGGAAGCTTTGAAACAGTCAAGATCGGAGCAAAAGTCGAGTCAGGGTCAGGTCACAGGAAAATGGAGAGACAAACACATTCTTAGAAATGTTGACAGGACAGACAACCCTTAGACTAACAACAGAAGAGGACTGAGCACAAAATCATTCAGAACCAAGGATGAGAACATCATTGCAGACTAGTTTGTTGTTCTTCCTGAGCTTGGAAATTTCATTTCCAACACCCATCTCAATCAGCTCAGAGACACTTGTAACTCCAGTCCTGGGATATCCCGTCTACTTCTGTGGGTACCTGCACACATGTAGCATACACATGTGTACACACACAATTAAAAATAATGGTGGGGATGCACTCTTTAATTGCAATACTTGGGAGACAGAGGAAGGCAGATCTGTGAGTTCAAGGTCAGCCTGGTCTACAGAGTGAATTCCAGGACAGTCAAGACTACACAAAGAAACTCTGTCTCCAAAACCCAACAACAACAACAACAACAATTTATTAGATGTGGTGGCACAGGCCTATAATCCCAGCACTCAGGGGACACAGCAGGTGGAGTTTGAGGCCAGCCTGGTCTACATAATAAAACCCTCTTTCAAAAAAAAAGTTACAAAGTAATAGTAAAGGGCTGTGTAGTGGTTTTTGAGTATCCCGTAGCCCTCAGAGTAGCACTATTTGGAGGTATGGCCTTGTTCAAGTACATGTGTAAAGCTCACTGTGGGCGTGGGCTTTAAGACACTTTATCTTAGCTTTATCCTAGCTGTCTGGGAGTGAGTCTCCTCATAGCAGCCTTCAGATAAAAATATAGAACTCTCAACTGCACCTCCACCATGCCTGCCTGGATGCTGCCATGCTCCCACCTTGATGATAATGGACTGAACCTCTGAACCTGTAAGCCAGCCCCAGTTAAATGTTGTTCTTTATAAGACTTGACTTGGTCATGGTGTCTGTAAAACCCTGACAAATACAGAAGTCGGTGCCAGGGACTGGGGTATTTCTGTGATAGGCCTAACCATACTTTTGTTTGGAAGAATGTGCATGGATTTGGGAACTTTGGATTTGGAAAGCAGTAGAATGATTTAAGTGAGGCTTAATGGGCTATCCTACTAGGAATAAGGAGGACTTTGTTTTTGAGGGTGATTTCTGAGGGCAGAAGCATGGTTCTAGAGGTTTCAGAGGAGAACTTTAGTATGTGGCCGAGAGACCATTTTTGTGATATTTTGGTGAAGAATGTAGCTGCTTTTTGCCATTGTCCAAAGAATCTGCCTGAGACTAAGGTGAAGAGACTCAGATTAATTGCAGTGACAAAGGAAGTCTCAGAAACACCCAGCATAGACTTTGATCTCTGGTTAAGTCTCGTGAAGAGCATTTTGAACAAGTATAGCAAGCTTAGAAAGGAAGGATATGAAATATATAGTTCGAGCGCTAGAGGGGCACCAGGAAGTGACATGGAGCTGAATCCTGTGTTCAAGGACATTAAATTGAATTAAAGGAGTAGTGACCTTGGGGCAAGATCCCACCCAGCTAAATTTAGGTCCAGACCTTTAATCTCAGGAGGCAAAGACAAGCAGATCTCGGAGTTCAAGGCCAGCCTAGAACAGAGCAAGTTCTGTGAAGAAAAACGTAAATCCAGGCTTGGTGGACCACACCTTTAATCCCAGTGTTCAGGGGGCAGGGCTGAAGATCTCTAAATTCAAAGTCAGTCTACAGAGCAAGTTCCAGGACAGCCAAACTTAGGTAGTGAAGGCGTTGGAAAGCAGAAAGCTGGTGATAATGTAATAGAACAAGGGGGCCATGTTCCAGCCCCAGCAAGCAGAAGTACTCAGCAGCTTTGGCCACATGGCTCTGGCTTTAGACTCCAGAATAGAAGGGACTTCTGGGACAATTGATGCTGGTTAGCTAAGAAATTAGTGGTGATTAAGAAGAGACTAGAGAGGCGAAATCTGGGAATTGTTTTCTGAGAGCACAAAGAAGCTCTGTTCCAGAAATAGCTGCTGTACATGGCAATGTAAGTACCCAGGTGGTACTGGTTTTGAAGGCATGAAGGGGTCATGGAGAGCACCTGAGGCTTGGCACTGTGAGAGGCCATGGAAGGGCATTGGTGAAGATGCGGCCTTGGTTGCAGTTGATGGCCCAGGACTGAATGGGTCATGCAAAGGAGTTGAGGCTTGGCACCATGAAGAGAACCTATGAGAGGTTATGGGTGAAGGCTAGGTGCAGCAGAAGAGCCCAGTGTATGGAGATGCCAGTGCCATGGGGTGATCACCAAGAACAGCAGCGGCAATGGAGTGGATCAACCTGAGCTTAGAGTGCTACAGAGGGCAGAGCTGGAGAAGTGAAACCAGCCCTCTGGAGGAGCCCAGAAGATCATGTGTGGATCCCAGACATTGAAACAAGAAGTTGTAACATTGAAGTTACCTTGGAGACTCCAAGATGTTTGAGATGCCAGAGCTGTGGGCTATCTGCTAAGGAAAGCAGCTAACAGGGAGTGGAACCAGCCCAGGAGAAAAATGTTGGTTGCAGTCAACAAAGATGAAAAGCAAGTTAGAGATCTGAAGACCACAATGACATCAAACATGGAGATGCAGAGTTTGGAGTTTGCCCAGCTGGCGTCCTGTGTTGTTTTAGGGATTACTGTTAAGTGATTCCATGAATCTCAGAAGAGACTTTAAACTTTGAACTTTTAACATTGTTGAGACTGCTAAAGATGCATGGGTCTTTGGAAGTTGAACAAAATATATTTTTTATTATTCTCTGGAGAGGTATGGCCCCCACAGACTCATGTGTGTGGATAAGACTATAGGGACCAGGGAGTGGAATGTGGAGATTTGAGTATGCCTAGCCCAGGGAGTGGCACTATTTGGAAGTGTAGCCTTGTTCAGGTAGGTGTGTCACTGTGGGTGTGGACTTTAAGACCCTCATCCTAGCTGCCCGGAAGTCTCCTCATAGAAGCCTTCAGATAAAGCTATGCCTGCACCATGCCTGCCTGGATGCTGCCACGCTCCCACTTTGATGATAATGGACTGAACCTCTGAACCTGTAAGCCAGCCCTAATTAAATGTTGTCCTGTATAAGACTTGACTTGGCCATGGTGTCTGTTCACAGCAATAAAACCCTAACTAAGAGAGGCTGTAAATAAATGAAGAAGTACCATGTTCATGGATTAGAGGCCTTGATAATAGATTATGGCTTTCCTAAATTGAGTCCATACAATCCAATTGAAAATCCCTACATGATTTTTTGACAGAAGTTGACAATGTAGTTAAAAAAAAAAAAAAAAAAAAAAAAAAAAACCTAGCGAGCGCAAGGCCATGGGTTCGGTCCCCAGCTCTGGAAAAAAAAAAAAAAAAAAAAAAAAAAAAAAAAACAAGTAAATTACCTAGAACAGTCAAAGCAATTTTCGAAAGAAAAATGAAACTAAAGGATTTACTCTGATTTTAAGTCTGTCTACAAAAATTAACATAAAGTAGTTTGGTATCAATTTAAAACGAATAGACAGGGGCTAGAGAGATGATTCAGTGGTTAATAGCACACTGCTCTTGGAGAGGACCTGGATTCAGTTCCCAACAGGCACACTGGTCAGCTCACAATCACCTATAACTCAATCACTCCTGGGTCCTGCGGGCACCTGCACGCACACACGCACACACACGCACACATGCATACCACACGCATACACGTACCACACGCACACACTGTGCATGCACATGTAGGTGCTCACACACATTTTTAAATGAAATCTTAAGCAAAAGAAAGATAATATGTATATTTTAGAATCCTGAATAAGACCTCAGTAAAACTGACACAGAATCAAGACAATCTGGTAAAGAATTTGTTACAGGAAGCCTTTCAAAGGCAGTATCCACAATATATCATATAATCAATTAAGCATCAATCCCAACATCAGACACAAAGCTTAATTTGAATCAGATCACAGAGAACTAACTGGGTAATTACCATTAAGAGGCATCTCAAAAGAAATAAATGAGGTCTTTGCAAACTTACAATAGAAATAGAACACAAAATCCTGAACTCTTTCTAAAAGGTAAACTGGACTTCATCAAAAGTAAAGGCCTTTGAGCCCAGCACTCAGGGACAGTGGCAGGCAGGTCTTGGTGAGTTCCAGGACAGCCTGGTCTACAATGAAAGTTCTAGAACAGCCAGTGCTACACAAAAAACCTGTCTCAAAAAAACAAAAAACAAACAAAAAAGTAGGAGCCTTTATTCTGCAAAGCACATCATTCAAAACAGAAAATCCTAGACATATTCATAGGAAAGATGTGCAAGGCAAAGATCACAAAGATATGTATGCATGTGCACATATGTGTGCAGTGTGTGTGTGCACGTATGTGTGCATGTGCACATGGGTGTGTGTGTGTATATGGTCATGTGTGCTAGCGTGTGTGTGCATGTGCATGTGTGTGCAATGTGTGCGTGTGTACATGTGTGTGTGTGTGCACGTGCACCTGGGTGTGCATGTGTGTATGCTCATGTGCACTAGTGTGTGTGTGTGTGTGTGTGTGTGTGTGTGCATGTGCATATGTGTGAATTCAATAGTAGAAGAAAAACCAGTATATTAGTAATGCGTGTGAGGCCTGTGAGATGGCTCGGTGGCTCTCCGCTTAAGAGCACATACGGCCCTAGAGGACTGGAATTTGGTCTCCGACACCCGTCTCAGGCGGCTCACAGTCACCTATACTCCAGCTTCAGGGATCTAACACTCTCTTCTGGCCTCCTCATGCATCTGTACTCATGGATACATGAACCACAATCATGCCACATGCATGCACACGCACGCACACATATTTTAAAAATGGAATAATCCTTTTAAAAGTGGGTAAGAGGGGGTTGGAGAAACAACTTAGTCATTAAGACCACCAGCTGCTCTCCCCGAGAGAACCTGGGTTTAATTCCCAGCATCCACATGGAGACTCACAGCGTCTATAATTCCAGTTCCAGGAGATCCAACTCTCCTTTTGCCTCTCTGAGCACTTAGTGCACATGATGCACACAACAAGCACATGCAGGCAAAGGCTCATATACATAAAATAAAAGTAAATAAACCTTTAAGATACTTAAAATTAAGCACTGGATTAAAAGAACCTTTCTAAAAAGAATGAGCAATATACTTAAATATGCATCCCACAAATAAGCCAAACTACAATGAAATTCCACCATGAGGCCTTGTAGCTAAAATTTCAAAGACTTTTCCTACTGGTGGCAAAGACCTAGAGCAAACAGAACTCTATGGCCTTTACAATGGGAACATAACACGGGACAAGTACATTGGGAAAGAAAATAGTATTCTTTTTCAGGCTTAAATGTAACCAAAATATAGAAATATGGCCCAGTCACTCACATATGCCCACAAAAGGGCACATACAGGAGTGGTCAGGCAGCTCCTGCAGCACACACGGGCTGTCCTACCCGTGTCATTCAAGCAAGCAGAGAAACTCCGAGGTAGTCAGTGAGGTAGGAGGCCCTGGAGATCCAACCCTGCTCCTGACACCCGTTAGCTGCATGACTTCACTCCAACAACCCCATCTCCATGAGTGGCAGGCCAGAGGTCTCAGCAGCTGCCAACAGTACAGGCCCCATGTCCACAGGGTACCTCCACGGCAAGTGTATGCCCTGTGTGTGCCCACAGTGAGCATAACCCAGTGTCAGTATGTGCTCATGTGCCTGCCCTTAGTGTGGTGTCCATTTTGGTGGTACCATTGGAATACATAGGGAGTGAAAACAGGGCCAGTGTTGAGCAGCCAGACAGAGGGACAGGATAACTCCAAATCACACCTAGAAGGGTAAAGACGTGTATCAGACCTCAAACCTCAGAGGATGTAGTAGCTGCAGAAAAAGCTGTCGGGTGGAACATCTGAGGCAGACACAGCAGATACCCAGAGCTTAGGCGGTTGGGGTAGGTGCCCCTTGTGTCAGAGCTGCTCAGGGGCTGGGGTTATAGACGGGGCGATAAAGCGCTTGGCTAGCCTACATAAAATCTCAGTTCCCAACACCACATAAACCTGATACGCTGTGGTGGTCTATGCCTGTGATCCCAGCAGCCTGGAGGCAGATGTGGGAGGATGTGGAGGATGTCAACACCATCCTCTGCTACATAGCGAGTTCAAGGCTGACCTCTATAAAGCCCTGTCTTAAAAACTAAAGATGTCCCCCAAGCCCTGGCTCTGTATTGTATCACATAGTATCTGAAGCCCCCAATACAAGTGGCCCCCATAGGCATACAAGCGATGGCCCTAACCTTGCTAAATACAGTAATCAAAGAGCTTTCTCCAAGTCATCACATCCACAGCTTAGCGTTTTACTGCATTCTCCTTCTAAGCCCCCGAATAAAATGTAAGGATCTATTGCACTGGGTGTGTCCAGTCAGAAAAGACTTTGAGCTTTGCCCTGTTGGGAGGTGGTGTCCTCTGCGTGGGGAGGAGCCTATTTCAAGGAAACCGTGTTCCTCTAAGGAAGGAGAGCTTTTCAGAAAGGTGTCCCTCATCCTTAACTAAAGCTTACTAGATTTTTACACTGAAGCCCCATGACATGGGGGTCGTACATGCCCCTTCCCCCAGGTAAGTTCTGAAGCTCTAAGAGCACGGGATGCCAAGGCGATGCTGGCGCTCTTCCCCCTTGGCACTGTTCCTCTACCCACTATGGCAGTTTTGGGCAACAAGCCAGAAGCCCCAAGGACTCCTCACCCTCAAGGATCAGAAGAGCAAAACGGTTCGTCATCAGGACCCCAGAACTGTACGGTGGCCCCTCACACCAGGCTCATCCTTGGGATGCTCTGCCGCTGTGGTGTCCCTGGTGGTAGCTTTTGGCTCATGCTGGCTTTTTCTATAGGAATGTTTTATACTTCTGTGAGGACTGGCCTCTCGCATGGACGAACCCATGCATCAAAGCACTCTTTACGCAAAGGAGCCGCTGTGGTAAGTCGAGGGCAGGAGTGCTTAGGCCGAAGAAGCTGAGCTGTGATGCTACCCGAAGATGCCATGCTAACCCAGGACATGGCTGAGAACCTGAAGCAAGCATACCTCTCTGCTGCTACGTAACATGGGGCCCCTATGTTTAGGGACTCACAAAGACTTCTGAGGTCTCCTCTCAGGACTCACAGAACGTCTTTTAAGCAGGGAGCTTCAGGCTTCCTCTTACCCAGCCTTGAAAGTCAGTAGATGTCATTTCCATCGTAGCTTACTGGCTCAGCAAGCTGCAGAACCATCCAGAGTTAACAGGAAAGATGAGACCCCCAACTCTAACAGCAGAGGGATGACTGCAGAAGAGCTGTGTCCAAGGCTGTTTCCTTCGTTGGCTGTAGAGTGAACCAAGAGAAAGGCATTTTAGCTTATTGCCACCAAAACATCCCTTTCTTCTGCGTTATCCCTACCATCAGTAGCACCATGACGGCCATTATCGTATTACCATCCACACCTAAGCAGTATCTTCACCACCATCGACAATACCCCCAGCAGCAGCATCACCATCACCATCATCAGCACCAGCATTAACAATACCACCATCAAGATGATCATCACCACCAGCATCGTCAGCATCAGCACCAGCACCAGCACCATCAACACTGTCTGTATCAACACTATTAGCATCCTCACCACTACCAAAAGCTCTACAACGTTACCATCCACATCCCGTCAGCTCCAGCAATCAACACTAACACTTTCAGCAGCGTCACGACTATCAACATCACTATCTACTCCTGAGCACCACCAACCATCACGATCAGTTCCAGCAGCAGAAGGGTCACCACCATAACCATCATCATCATCATCATCATCATCACCATTAACACTACCATAATCATCAACACCATCACATCATCAATCACCACCAACAACACCATCATCATCAATAACAACAATACAACCACCACCACAAACGCAGCCATCATCATTGCCACTCTTGCTACCATCGGCAGTAACGCCCCCATCACTGTTGTGGTAGCTATTCTCCTTGTACAATATCCGCCTGTCTTGTGTACTCTGGAATCATGAAAATGTAAACACAACATTGTTGTATTTCATACCACATGCAGGTATTTCCTCACCTACAAGAAGTTCCTGGCTGCAGGTTGGTCTCCCCTGCCCCACCTTGAGAGCTCTGTCTTCACGCACCTGCACCCCTGGTCTCCTCAGAGTCTCCCACTGTGATTAGCTTATCATAGGCCCAAGGTTTTTATCTCCAAACAATAGCCTGAGGAATGGGGCACAGAGAAGGGCAGGCTGGAGTCTCTGGAGGCCCAGCCTCTTGCTCTCAGTGTCCTTTCTGCCAAACCGAGCCGCTGACAGAGTTCCTGAGGTGGAAGGCCGGGGGATACAGAGCAGACGTTGTTGGTGCACTAATCATGTTAATTGAATAATTGCCACTTCATGGTGTCTGGTGTTAACACAACCTTGAACTTGGATTTCTTTCTGAGGCTTTTGTCTAAACCTCCAGAGGAGACAGCTCTGTCAGTAAAGAGAGCCTCCTGCTCCCGCAAGCCAAGGACCCCATGGTCTCCTTTCTCAGCTGGGAGACACGTGGTAGAGGAGAAAGGCTAAATGGCCATCCAAGGTCACCAAGTGACCCGTGGATGAGGTGACACAAGGAGCCGGGTGAATACCCATTGCCTCAGGCTCTGACAAGTAAATCACCCCAAAGAGACTGGTGTGATTTCATTTCTATTCTATCTGCAGGAGGGGGAAAAAAATCAATGTTTGCTAAATGAAAAGGAAAAAGATCGGCAGGAGGAAAATACATGTCCAACTCTTAATAGGATATCATCAGCAGTGATGAGTCAGAAGCAGAGTGACAAGGCCTGATTGGCTGTGTGGGTGGGGGGTGATGAGAATAAGGGGAGGAACATGATCCTATAGGCTGGGGTCAATAAGAAGAAAGCACAGGCTGAAGCCAGCAGACACCCCCTTCCTAACTGGAGTGGCCAACACCTCCAAGCAGGTACCAGATGGCTGTTCCCACTGGATAGAAGGGAGACCGGGGAGCATCCACCAAAAGTCAGAGGGAGGAAGCAGTGAGAGCAGAGGCTCCCTGGAGGAGAGAGGGCACATGACCCCAGGCTGGGGACCCCTGTGGTGAGAAGCTTGCATTCCAAGGACGGTGCTGGGGGATGGTGTACTCCCTTCCTTGGGTGACCAAAGCAGAGCTCCTCCTAGCCTGGAGTAAAGGGTGAGTCAGGCTGATGGGTGTTTATTTCAACTTCTGATCCCTTTTTCCTTCCAGGAACAACCCTGACTTTAGGGGTCAGGAGTGTGGGCCGGGGATTTGACAAGGAAAAGGAGTCAAATCTGGACTAGTCACCGAGAAGAGGCCTCCTGAGGAGGGAGGCATCACGAGTCTCTGGTTGGCCAAGGGAAAAGAAGGCGAGGTAGCCACTGTGGAGAGCCACACCTGAAGGCTGGGCCCCAAGAGAGCCTCAGAAAGTAGAGGATAAATGGAGCTTCCTTCAGACTCCTTCTGAGGCGAGAGGGAAGCAGAGACTGACGGGTGCTGTGTGAACTTGACTGGGGCCATGACAACTGGCCTTCTCAGCACATGGCAGCCCAACCCTTGAACACCTCCTCACCAAATCTCTCTGAAGCCCTTGTCCTCACCCACAGTCATGGGACCATTATTGTCCCTGGCGTCTGAACACTCAGCCCCTCCTTGTTGACCTCATTGTATGAGTGTGTGTGTGTGTGTGTGTGTGTGTGTGTGTGTGTGTGTGTGTGTGTGTGTGTGTGTATGTGCGCATATCTACATATGTGTACATGTAGATGTCAACCTCAGGTGTCAATCCTCAGTTACCATCTACTTTTTGTTTTTGAGACAGGATCCCTACCTGGAACCTGGGATTTGTACACTGGGCCTGAATGGCTGGGCAATGAACCCGGGGATTTACTCATCTTCCTGAACCCAGTACGGGGAGCTACAGATACACATCGCATGCTGAGCTTGGGTCCTTGTGCTTGCATGGGAAGCTCCTTTCCTACTGAGCCATCCCTTCAACCCCCTGACCTCACCTTCTCCATCTTGATTCAGCTTCTTTTTCCTTCCAGGAAAGGTCCTGACTTCTGTGCTCAGCAACCAGCATGTCTTGGGGACAGGAGAGAGTTCTACTGTCTCCCTAGCCAGCTGTCACTCTGCTCGGAAGAGTTCAGGCCCTTAGAGGTGACACACTCTCCTTGACCTGGAGAGTCTCTCTTGTCTGCAGAGACAGAACTCAAAAGAACAGTGGGCGGAGGATGAGCCTTGAGGAGGCATCTGACACAGCGTGAGGGGAAGACCTGAGTCAGGTGACATGAAGGGGTTGTTGGCTCAGAGTAATCCTAAGGCAACAACAGATGCCCAGGTATCTCGAACCTGTTCCTGTCTTTCCCACCAAAAGCTGTAAAGTGTTGTCCATGGGCATGCTAGGGACTGTCAGCATGTTATGACCTAAAAGGACAGCCGACCACGGTGCTTTCAGAGAGGAGCCCTTTGACCATGCTTTGCTGGCTTCTCCTGACACCGGAGGGCAGGAAGCTCCACCCTCAGGACAAGCCTCTGAAGAGTCTGGGCCCTAAGAAGTCAGGAGAGAGATTCCCCAGGAGCCAGGGACATGCGTGGTGGTCATCATTCTCTTTATAGCTGTGGTGCCACCCACCTTGGAGCACCTTCGCACAGTTCATTCTCAGTGCTGCTCTCCCATGCGAGCCACGTGTGGGGACTTTCTGCCATCAGCACTCAGGCTTGTCAGCCTTCTGGCCTGCTAAGCAGACAGTATTAGGCAGCTTTAAAAACATTGCCTCTGGCGCGGGGACACTCCTGAGATCAGCGCAGCATGGGTAATCATGGGGAATTACCGTCAATCTTACCCAAAGTTCTAGCATCTGCAGTGTTAAGGCCTTGAAGGGGCAGCACGCAGGAGCTCTAAAAGTCTGGCTTTCAGTGTCCACATCGACAGTTCCTGCCCATGGGACTGCACATGTCAGGTACTCCCTCTTATGTTTACATCTAGAATGTTCCCCCAAAGACTCAAGTGTTGAAAGTTTGGTCCTGAGTTCAGCAGTGTTCAGAGGTGACTGGATGCTCTGACTTCATCTGTAAATGGGTTCCTAACTGAACAGACCAATGGGAAACAGGAGGAGGAGGGGCCTACTTGAAAGAAGTGGGTCACTAGACATGTTCCTTTGAAGAATACAGCTTTCTCTTTGTCAGTGTTTGCTCCAGAGAACATGGAGAACATGGTATGCCATTATACGAGGACACTGGAGCCCCCATGGAGAGGTGACGGCATAGAGGAGCAGAGGCCCACAGCCCACTCCAGTTACCTAAGTCATGTGAGTGAGCCCTAGAAAGAGGGTCTTCCATCTGTCAAACCATGACATGTCAGTCACGCTGCCCCCAGACTCTTGACCCCCCAGACTTGGCAATGCTGAGTAGGTACTGTTGGGAGTCACTCTGATGAAAGGAATCATTTCTACTGCGCCAGCAAGCTGCGTAGAGAGCTGCTGTAAGACAGCATTGCACAGTATTGAGACCAAGGGTCAAAGTCCAGACTCTGGGTATTAGGGTGAACCCATTAGAAACACCCAACTCAGTGCTGCCCGGGCAGCGTCTATGATACAACCCCTGAGAATAAAGTCAACTGAGGGCGAGACCTTTACAACTCTCTACAGGAGCTAAGATAGTCAAACATCCTTTATGAAGGTCCATTCTTGAGAGAATAAATTTAGTCCCAGGAGACCTGCCCCACCCCAGTAAGAAGTCATTAGTTCCTTCAAAGACTGGAACTCCAATGATTGCTTGAGCCCACTTCCTGATGGTCCCGCACCTCTCAAAAGCCTTACCGTAGTGACCACACCTCAAACATACAAGTCTTCGGGTGGTAAACACCCAAACGATGCCCCCTTCCTTCACTTTTTTTTGATATGCCAGGCCCTGGGATTTTGTGATGTCACCCCGTGTGGGTGGCCACTGGTTTGTACTGCCACCAAGCAAATGCTAGTCTCAACTAGAAATGATGAGCCCTTGAGCCCCAGAGTCCCAGGCTCGCTGCTTCCCTGCTCCTTCTGGGTAAATGGACAGCCTTCAGCCCAGCTGAACGGACATGGAAGAATGGCCGTGACATCCCACTTAGGACAGTTTAAAGAAATGGAGATATAACATGGAAGTGGGGCAGAGGAGAGAAGGGGGCAGGGTTGTTCAGAGTGTTCACAAAATTATACACCCATGCCCACTACCTAGTTCAAGAACTGTTTCACTGCCCTTAAAAGAAGTCCCCACATCTGGCCACCACACCCATCCTGCCCTCCCCCTGGTCTCTGAGAACTATTACTCTACATTCTGAATACTTCCTAAGAACAGAGTGGCATTCTGTGCAGGCTGGAGGTGTGGTGTCCCTTTAATGGCTGAACACTACTCACTGGTTATTGTGACTAGAGGTGTCCCGCCCACAGGGTTAGGGAAAATGCAGAACCACTGTCCAGTCAAGATATTATGGATCTAGATTTGTATTTTTGATCAAGTTTAATCTGAGAGCTGTGCCCAGGACGGGAGGGGAGGCCTTTGGATGTTTCAAAGCACCTGTTTTATTAAATAAAAGACAGGATGGGGGCTAAGAGGCCTGAGCCTGTTTCTTCATGGTAAATCCCCCTGTCAGCCAGGGATGGAGTGACACCAAGAGGTCAGGGGTCAGGAAGGGCCCCTTGTCAAGACAAAGCTTCTCTTGACCTCAGCACTTGACCCAGTCACTGAGCCCCTGCTCCCCACAGCCCCAGGGACCAGGCTGGGTGCTTCCCTGCTCCTCCCAGGCAGAAGAGGCTCAGGGCTGTGACTCAGGCTCCTCGCTTTCCTCATGGGAGCAGTAGACATGGCTGCTTCACTTGAGGCTGCTGCTGGGGTGTGTGCAGTGACACTGGGGACCTTCACTTTTGTGTCCTCAACACAGATGCAAATAAAAGGCACACAAGGAATCTGGCGTAGACCAGCAAGTACGGGGTGCTGGGGTCTGCACTTAAGGACTCCTGCACATGCTCGGTAAACTTTCTGCCTCTGAGCTGTGGTCTCAATCCTACGTAATATGATTGGGGAGGAAGACCAAAGCCTCCCTGAGTATGTTCTGCCCTGGTAGGAGTTGGGCAGGTGTCTGCTCTGTGCCACACACACACACACACACACACACACACACACACACACACACGTATGTGCGCACACAAGCTGGCCACAGAACTGGCTCCTCCAGCCACAAATGGCCTTCTTCTGCTAAAACAGGAGGAAGCAGGAAACAGAGGGTCTTACAACAACTGGGGAGCCACAGGCCAGGTTCTGTGCAAGAAGTCTCATGGAAACAAGCCAACAAGCACCCTGCTTTCAGTCCTGGGAACCCTCATCCATTAGACTCTGCAGAACCCAGTGGAGCTCCCAGGCTGGGCCCGGTAGAGGCAAGGCTTTTCCCATCCTAGCTCAGGCCATCTATCTTGGTCTGCTCCCATTAAAATACATAATAAAAGGAAGAAAAGGCTGGGCCAGAGGGTGAAGGGGAGAAAAATGATGTGGATGCTGGGCCTTTGTTTGTCCCTCCCCCCTACCCAAGACCTCTTGCAGGGAGGAAAGGAGGAGAGAAAGGGCCCTAGGCTGCTGAGATCTGGGCAGGGAGGTGGAGCTCTAGGCTGACCCTGTGGGGAGGAGAAGCTCCCAGGGCATACACTGCCTCTGCCTGGGCCTGCCCCACCACCCGCAGCCTCAAACACACAGCTGCCTGGATCCCCAGATGAGGACGTGCTCCATCCCTCCACAGAGGCAGCTGCACAGCCTCGAGCCAGCTGCTCTGCAGACCTGGGGCAAAGCCGCAGGCTCTGATGGCCTCCGTAGGGCACGGAAACTACACACTGGTTTGATAAAAAATGGTTCTGTAAATGTCTCCGCCCCAGGGGTTACATTCCAGCTCCCACACTAGGTCCTGAAGAGCCTACGGGTGACATTCTCAAACCTGCATGTCCTGCCACAAGGTAGCTTTTTGGGGTAGGGGTCTAGTCAGTAGAAGTAGTTTACTAAGGGCAGGCCTTTGAAGGCTCGACATAGCTCACTTCCCATCTACTACAAAGTGAGCTTGCTGCAAACCCCACCCACTAAACCGCCATATCATATCACGCCTTCCATGTCTTGGTGGATGAGATCTCTGAAACCAAAACAAAGCATTTCTCCTTTCAGTTCTTCAGTCAGGGAGGACAAAAGTAGCAAACACAGCCCCCAGAGAAGAGGTGGCACTGCCCACACTGCCCAGGAGATAACAGCACATGGTCTGCGGGAAAGCCAAGCCCTTTGACAGACCCAGCCCCCCTCAGCTGACGCCTGTGATGATGTCACCTCTGTGATGATGTCACCTCTGTGATGATGTCACCTCTGGGCCCCTCAAGACTATCACTGCACCTTCAAGTGAGCCGCCCAAGTCCTCAGCCTAAGATCCCAGACTGGGATGTCGTTTAGCAACGGGGTTATTATTGTAGGCTTAAGTGGTTGAGATGAGATGGTATTGGTTAGCATGAATGGACTCAGACTGGAGAGACTGCTCAGTGGATAAAGTACTTGTCATATAGGCATGAACACTGGAGTTCAGAGTTCAAATACCCAGCACCCATTAAAAGCCAGGCAGATACGATATCTGCCTGTAATCCCAGCATTAACAGGAACAGACAAGGGATGCCTAGAGCAAGCTGGCAGGCTAGAGTAACCTGAATTGGTAAGCCCCAGGTTCAGCACCCGGTGTCAACTTCAGGCCTTTTCACACACATGTATATACACATGAACCCACACATATGCACCACACATACATACACCTTAAAAAAGTGAGTGGGCTCCCAATCCAGACTGACCAGTGTCCTTATAAGAAGATAGCGTGTGAGGAGAGAGAGGGAGAAGGAGAACACGCCCACATAGAATTAGAGACTGGAGTGAGGCAACCATAAACCAAGTGACTCCAAGGTTTGTCAATCCTACCAGAAACTGGGAGAAGCAGGGAGAACCCTGTGGTGCCTGGCTTCTTACCTTCTGGTTTCTAGAACTAAGAGAAGGGATGTTTTTGCTATTTTGTTTTTGGGTGTGTGTGTGTGTGTGTGTGTGTGTGTGTGTGTGATGCACGGTGCAGTGGTTTCAAGGAGAATGGTTCCTATAGGCTAATATAGTTCAGTGCTTGGTCACTAGGGAGTGGAACTGTTTGAGAAGGATTAGGATTAGGAGACATGGAGTGTATTGCTGTGGGTGGGCTTCGAGCTTTAAAAAGCTGTGGTGGTGCATGCCTTTAATTCCAGCACTTGAGAGGCAGAAATAGGTAGGACTCTGAGTTTGAGGCTAATCTGGTCTACAGAGTGAATTCCAGGACAACCAGGGAAATCTGATGTCCAAAAACAAGACAAAACGTAAGAAGCCCACAGCAGGCCCAGTGTCTCTCAGCTTGCTGCCTGTGGGTCAGAATGTTAAGTCTCTTAGCTAGTGCTACCATACCATGCCTATGTGCTTCCCACTATGCTGATCATAGACTGACCCTCTGAAACCATAGACAAGCCCTAGTTAAATGCTTTCCTCTGTAAGAGTCGCCTCGGCCATGGTGTCTCTTCACAGCATTAGCACAGTGACTCAGACATCCAGTGTAGGAGAATGCACAAGGTGGCCAGCTCTTCCTGTCTCTGCCTGCTGAGAGCTGGGATTATAAACATGTAGCCCCATGCTCAGGTCTCTTACACAGGCTCCAGGGTTTGAACTCTAGTCTTCATACCTACTCTGCAAGTACTCCCCTGGCTGACCCATCCCCTCGACCCTGTATCTGCTGTTTTAGGATGCTTGGCTTTGGACTGCTGGCAACATGAGAAACTCATGCTCTAGAACCTGGGACACTGAGGATCCCTGGGCCTCCAGGCTGGCTCTGGCAGGGTCAAGGTTTGCCCACTTGAGCTACTCTGCAGAGTCCAGAAGGGCCAAGGGCCACAGTCTGCAGAGCTGGCTCGAGGTGCACAGGCCACATTGGGATCCTCATTACAGAAGAGGAAAGGTACACCTGGCTCATCTCCATGCCCTAAGTACGTCAGTTTTGAAAGGTTTTCACACAGAAGGATAGGTTGAGACTCAGCGCATGAGTGAGCGCCTCTGAGATCCACTGGAGCTTGTAAAGAACATGCAAATTGGCTCTCCCACTTCTGGAGCTGGCCAGCGTTTGTATAGTCAGAGAGATCTGGGCTGGTGGCTAGGAAGGTACGTAAGGCCTTCCATCTGCCTCTTCTCCAGGAAAAGTCAGCATTCCACCTGCTGGTCCAAGACCACAGTCTGCAAACAGTCTTACCTCTGGGTAGGACCAACTGGGGAGCAGTGGGAGGAGACAAAGCCCAGGTACAAGACTTGCAATGACAGTCACTCCTTGAATAGCACAACCATCTAATTAGCACCTGTGTCCAGGTTGTTGGCCCTCCCTCTCTGAAGTTGCAATCCCATGATTTTGAGACCAAGGCTTGCTACAGCATAAAGGCCACAGTGACAAGCTACACTGTCTCATAAGGTACCAACAGGGCCCCTTCTGCACTCTGTTGGCTGCATCTCCAACCCGTTGTCGCTGACTTGGGGTTGACATGGTTTGCAGCTATGCACACCAAAGCTGCAAAGCTGACCATCTCACCCCTGGATGACTGCACCCACCTGGGAAGGTCAGGTCCTCAGGGATCGGGTGTCCGTGAAAACTATCCTAGAGAATCATCTAGAAGTTCCGTGTTGAGCAGGGTAGGGTTCCTGAGGTTGACCGGAGTTTGTTATTAATACCACGTATCAGATAAAGCCCTGCCCCACACACCTCACCTCTTAGAGGTCAGGACTCTTTGTGGGGCCTGCTTACCTACTGAGCTGATTCCCACCACCAGCTCGCAGGATGAGCTCAGGCTGTGGAGAGAAAGATAATGAGATAACACGACCACTTTTGCAGAGTCCACCAGAAGACAGCCTTGCTGGCCCTTCGTGTTTGTGGTGGCATCGCAGTCCTGGAACCAAGTTTAGGAAGAAGTTTCCAGGGTGGTTAGAATATCACTTCAGGGATGTAAGTGCCAGGTCTTACCTGTCACCTGTACCCATCAGCTCAGGAAAGGCCTGAGACACACAGCAGTCACCAAAGACCCCATAAGGCATATGGCTGCATCAGCACACTTCCCCCGACTTCCAGAGGGGCCACTGGAAGGAGTTGCTCGCCCACACCCACGTCCTTGGCACCAGCCAACCTGGGAGCAGGTTCGCCAAGCAGGAAAAATCAACCAGGGAGCTGAGCTTCCACTGGATCCTAGAGCAGAGATGGCCTCAGCCCCTGTCAGAAGTAAGATGATGCTAACAAATCCAGGAGTCTGGTGGGAACAGAGAAGGTTTTAATATACAATTCTGAAGAGAGGGCCACAGGCATGGAGAAGAGACAGCAATCTCAAGCATTCTTAAGACACACTTATTTTATATGTATATGTGTTTTACCTGTGCATAGATATGTGTAGCACATGTGTAGCAGGCATCTTTGGAGGTCTGTCCCCCTGGAGTTGGAATTGTGGCGATTTCAAGCCACCACGTGGGTGGCTCTGAAAAAGCGGCAAGTGTTCTTTTTTTTTTTAAATATTTATTGATTTATTTTATGTGAGTACACTGTAGCTGTCTTCAGACACACCAGAAGAGGGCATCAGATCTCATTACAGGTGGTTGTGAGCCACCATGTGGTTGCTGGGATTTGAACTCAGGACCTCTGGAAGAGCAGTCAGTGCTCTTAACCCCTGAGCCATCTCTCCAGCCCGCGGCAAGTGCTCTTAACCACTGAGCCATCTCTCTAATCCAAGACAGTGCTTTTTAAATTCCCCACATCTTGAGAAACCCCTGTTCTTTCTTCCCATAGGCCAGGACTTGTCACCTTCCCAAATTCCCTGTCCCTTCATCCTGGGACCCAGTCTTATCTAATGGATAAATTGGGCCTTACAGTTGCTGCCTTTTCCTGGTCGTGGGCTCAGTCACATGGCAGACTGCCTGTACCTTTCTAACTCTCAAGACTTCGGAGACAAACAGGGGCCGGCTGCCAGCGAGGGGAGAGGAGAAGCCTCTGGCTTCTCTGTAACTTGGGCGCACTCTAAGTGCACCTCACGTTGGAAAATGGACCCCCACAGTCTGCTTTTTACAGCTTCTGCCAGGAACCAATCCAGGCCCCAGGGCGGCATGCAGACACCATCAAGAAGAGACGTCGTTCCAGGGCTGGGGCAATGGCTCGGTTGGTAAAATGCTGCTCTTACAAGCACGAGAGAGTTTGGATTTAGATCCTCAGTGCCACACAGAAGCCAAGCATAGCAATGTGCCTATAAGCCAGAGCAGGGGGCCAAGACGAGCAGCCCTCTGGGACTCACTGGCCAGCCTGTTAGCCAACTAGTGAGCTCCAGGTTCAGTGAGAGACCCTGTCTCAAAAACTAAAAGAGAGAGAGATTGAGGAAGGTAACCGATATCAGCCTCTGACCCACCCTACACATGTACTTGTATGTTGGTTTGTATGTTCCATATATGTACATACACATATGCCACACATGGATGTGAAAGAAAAAAAGCCCCTCTACTCCCCTGTATCATCACCAGGTTAAAAAGAAAGCTTCTATCCCCTCCCAGACTCCACTAAGGAAGAGCCCTCCGTCCCCTCCCTGGCTTGCCTGCGTTCTACTGTCTCCCAGCTGCACAACTCCCCAGGGCTTGCTAGAGTGCCAACTCCTTTGCTCGTTTGAAATGGAAATTCCCCTCCTCTCATGCTTATTGTCACTCATATTTTTCTCTCTAGAAGCAGGATGTGGACTCGATGGCAGTTCACAGTGGCTGGGCTCAGAGGAACTCGCACAGCTGTTTCCACTTGGGATCGGGAGCGACACAGAGTATGGGCTTCGGCCTGAGCCTGTGGACCCTGAGTCTCCACTGGAGATGAGCCAGCCTGCAGAGCCCAGGCCAGGGCTCCCTGTCACACAACTGTGCAAAGTCTGGGTCCCAAGGGCCTCTGCCCCTTCCAGTGACCTCAGAGACCACTGGTCTCTGTGCCTTTGTCCTGTGCACCCCATGCCCGGGAGCGAGCACCCTGTGTTCAGGGTCTACAGAACCCTGGCCCAGGAGTGCCCCAGCCTTCCAAACCCAACTCCACCATGTCTGCTCCACCATCAGCACTGACCAGTGCCCACAGGGCTAATGGCAACAGGGTTTGGGTGCTCAGGACTGAGCAGGGCCTGGAGTCACACTGCTTTGAACTACTTCCCTAGCCTGCTCTCTATTGTGCTGTGCACCTCCTGGGCTAGATAAAATGGTCTTCCCAGGAGCCTCCATCCTCCCGGAAGGCCGAGGCTGCCTTATGTAGATGTGACAGAAATAAATAAATCAGGTAGGCATGGGTACCCCATTGGAGCCGTAAGCACTGAGTTCCACTCCAGGATCACTTGGCCACAAAGAAGCTCAGGTCAGAGCCTCTCAGGACAGAGCAGGTATCACTCCCAGTGACATCCAAAGGTCACTAGAGACATGGTTTGTCTGCATTGGGGCCCACAAGTGGCCAGGCCTTGCACACAGAGCCCTGCTTACAGGCATGGGACAACGAGCACGATATGCAAACAGGCACTCCCAGCAGATCACAGATGCTCACGAGCATGCTCAAACATGTATGCATAAGCATGCAGACCATGTAGTGGCATGTGCATCCGTCTCCTAAAAACTGAGGAACTCACTCCAACCTGCAAAGAGCAAACTCACACAAGTAGATGCACATTTGCGCACAAGGCCTGGGGTGCCCAGACAGCAGGTCAAGCTGTCTTTCTTCATGAGTGAGGGTGGGTCCTGAGGAGACACAAGATGGCTCTGCAGACTACGTGAAATCTACAGTGAGAGTTGGCCTCCTGAATCTACAGAGGCTGGGAGATAGAACAAGAGGTCAAAGAAAGTGGACCTCCTTCCTCGGCCTGCCTGCTGGAGCTGGGATAGAGTCTGCTCCTATCATCGGAACAAGGCTCACGACATCAGCTCCCCTTGGTCTAGGGTCTCCAGCCTCACCTCAGCTGAACTTCAGACATATATAAAATGCTATTGGCCCTGTCTCCCTGGAGAACCCTGGCCAAGATGCTACCCCAACAAACAGCTCACAAGCCATATAGCAACCACACAGGCTCGGAGCATGGGGGCTTTGCCCACGACTTTCCTCTGCAGGACTCGGTTCCATCTCGGCAAGCGTGTGCCTCCCTCTGCCTTCTTCCCGGTCTTCAGGTGAAAACACTGAAGCTCACTCTGCTAGCAGTAAAGGGTGGGCATGGTTCCTGTCCAGTCCCTCTGAACCTGTTCCCATTCTCCCAATCTATACCAACATGCAAATCTCCTGACGCAGGGAGGCCGGAATGTCCTAAGGCCTAAATAGGCAGGCACGAGACTCAAAGTGTACCTCAAGACCTATGCCAACTCACACCCATGGGGGCAAAGGCTGTAACACAGGCCAGTGTGCCCACAAACCCATGCATGAACCCCCCATATGCTCACCTTGGGGCTGAATCCCAGTTTTACCCCAGCCTCACATAACTGTCCAACCTCTGCCTGGCATGGGTAGGAGAGGAGGCCCATCTGTTCCTTCCCTGTCACCAAAACAATGACATCGTTCTCTCTCCTTCCATTAGCTGAGGCTGATGGGTCACCTCAGCCCCCTGTGATGATTCAGCAGCCACTGGCCAGTCTATGAAATCACAGTCATCCTTCCAGGGGTGCAGGGAGTCCCCAACACAGCCCACTAAACACTAGTACCTGTGGCCACTCCCCAGCCTTTGACAGAAGGCGAAGAGGATGCCCAGGCAGACCCCATTGTAGATTCTGAGTCTTCATCCAGGACCAGGCAGTCCCTGTGTCAAAAGCTCTGTAAGCACCACATTCTCTACCAGAGTGAAGGATCTAAGTAGAACAGACCCATGCCAAGAGAGGACCCAGCCAAAGTCAGGAGAGCCCTGGGCCTCACATAACCTGGAATCATGAGGGTCACATCACTCACCAAGGACCTGGGCCATACTCACTGAAGCATTCATGGTTCATACATGGGAGGATAGAAGCAACCACCCTCTTCACCCATTGTAGAGACACACCAGAATGTTAGATAGGAGAAAGGGACCAAAGGAAGCCATTTTAAGCTAGGCAGTGGTGGTGCAGGCCTTTAATCCCAGCACTCTTAGTTGGAGACCAGCTTGGCCTACAGAGATAGTTCCAGGACAACCAGGGCTACACAGAGAAATCCCGTCTCTGAAACACACAAACACACACGCATGCACGCACGCGCACACACACACGCACAGGCTAGAAATGAGTCAGTGGTTAAAAGCACTGGCTGCTCTTCCAGAGGACCAGGGTTCGATTCCCATCATCCGTATGACAGCTTACAACTGTCTGTAACTACAGCTCCAGAGGGTCTGATGCTGTCCTTTGGTTTTCACATGGTACACCGACAAAAATACCCACAGCTTTAAAATAAAACAAATAAATCTTTTTTTTTGTTTGTTTCAAGGAGAAGAAGAAGAGAAAGAGATGATTGTTAGACCTTTGTTCTCTTACAGGTCTGCTTCGCTGGGGTGGGGACGGTGTGCTGGGGCCGCTCGCCCCACTTCCTGGTCTGCTCCACTCCACAGGCCAACACCAAAGGCCTTCTAGGTTCCAAACCCCTCTGAACCTGACACTGCTGCCCCATGGCATGGAGGTACACAGCTAGGGGGAAAGAAAGTTCCGTCCCTGGGAGTCCGGCCAAAGCAGGCTGCTGCTCTTGAGTTCCCTCCTGGGCCTGGACAGACCCATGTGACTGCTGGTCCTGAGGAGTCCATCCTCCTGTGGAGGAGAGGCTGGCCCCTCTGTACCTCCACCTGGCAGAGGGGGAGGGGACAGCTTAGGTCTTGCTCTGGGCAGGGGCAGGAGAGGTCCCTGCTTTATAAATCCCCTGGGGTGAGCTCCCCCATCCCTTCTGCCTAAGCCCAGCCTATCTCTGGCAGCCAGGGCCTGGATCCCAGGTGTGAGACTGTCACCAAGATAAAAGAGACGTAATTAAATTCCAATCAGCTGAGTGATTTGTTATCATAATGTAATATTTCCCTCCAGCCCCTGACTCCCACAGATCAGTCTCCGTCAGGCCTTCCAGGTGGGGGGTCCCTGCCTGTTACCCTGGGCCCAGCTGCTGGAGGAAGCCCTGAAGGAGGTGTCCACCCGCTTGCTTCTCCCAGCCACACACACGTCCCTCCCCCAGTACCAGGCCTGAGGTGATAATGAAGTCATTTTTCTGAGGAATAGTCACCTGGAAGACAGCCTTATCTGGCTAATCGAGCTGGGAAGGCAGGCTGAAGGGAGGCTCAGACCTCGCCTTCCCAGGGGCATAGAGGGCAAGATAGGTGGGGTCAGAGGGTGTGAACTGCAAGCTTGCCCTGCGGCTGGCCAGCATGGGGTGACTAAGCCTGATGCAGCTATGGTCAGCGACACTGCCCCCAAGAAAAGAATCCATAGAAACGGGGGTGAAATGCTGTCTTTGGGACTGTGGTAACTTGCAGAACCACCATAGAAAGTCTCACTTGGGCCACATGTGACAACATTCACTCATGGACCCCCAGAAGGACCCTGCCGGGCTCGGTTTGTAAGTGTCGAAACTGATCCAGACCACATTTTCTTTGTATTTGTGTCTCACATACACAGAACTCCGGTGCCACCAAACACCCCAGGGTACAAACTCAAGGGACTCTGTAGTTCCTTAGCATGAGGAGCCTTGAACAGGGAGCTGGAGGCTGAGCTCCCTGTCACTCACTCACTTTGGTTTCCTCATGTCTGGATAGTTGGGGTCAGAGGTCATGGTATGCTATCTGCAACCCTAGGCCACTGGGTCACCTCCCTGGGTTCTCAGTTTCCTCCTTTATGGCACGACTGTCATCCTCGTAGGTTGTCTGAGGACAGAGGCCCTGGTATAAGGCTGGCTCGCCTCAGGACTCATTGATGGTGAGCAGCAGCACTGAGAAGGAATGATCTGGAAGCGGCAGGGGTGGGAACCGGCAGTTTGTTTACACCTTTCTGCTTCTGTGGCTTCCACATTTGCTAAAACGGGCCTGTTGACTTTCAGGGGTGGGAGGCACAGGCTGCGTGTGGCCAGCTTGGCAGGCAAGAGGGGTGAGTGGGCAGCCACGAGGCAGCCGGCCCAGGCTCCCCTGTAGGCAAGTCTACTCAGGGCCTCGAGCTCACACATGGAGAGAGGAACTGATGGCAGGGGGCAGCAAGCCCTGGGGTCCATCCCAGACTGAACTGTGCAGGGTGGCCAGATCCACGTCCAGCTTACCTCTCAGAGTCAAACTGTCTCTACACGGAGGGGCACGCCGTTGAAGAGTCCGTGACTCCCCCAAACTCCAGGAAGGAAGGAGGTCTCAAGAGGTATGGGAAGTTTCTGAAATCACACGACTTCGAGGGCCGAGAGCTGAGACTCAGACACACTGTGCCAGCCAGAGGGGTCTCTCAGAATTAGGGGGCTTCTGACTGGGCCAGGTCAAACCTCAGCACGAGTTCTCCGGTTGGTGCTGGTGATGGGTCGTGGATACTGGGGGCCAAGTCACTTCCTAAGCAAAAGAGGGGAAGATCCGTATTTAGAGTCATAAGAGAGCACAGAAGGAACTTTCCTTCATCTTGTTTTTTTTTTTTTTTTTTTTTTTTTTTTTTTTTTTTTGAGGCAGGGTCTCACGTGCTCTGGGCTGGTTTCAAATTCACTCTACAGCCAAGGACAACCTTGAATTGGTCCTCCTGCCTCCATCTCCCTGGCGGGCAAGCAAACACTGCCATAGCTGGTTTATTTGGTGCTGGGAATAAACCCAGAGTTGTTTCCTGCATGCTTCTCACTGAGTTACATTCCCATCAAGAAATGTGACATTATTATTTAAAACACACACACACACACACACACACACACACACAGAGAGAGAGAGAGAGAGAGAGAGAGAGAGAGAGAGAGAGAGAGAGAGAGAGAGAGAGCCCCAAACACGTGCACTGGAGAGGTGGAATCCCAGGATGGTAGGGCTTCCCCAAAGTATTACTGAGGCCCAACCACTGGAGGCAACTGCCCAGAGGACTGGGCTGTGACATCAGATAGGGACATCCACTACAGGTAGGGAGGCTTCTGGATTGGTACTTCTGTGGCCAGATCACCTCTCCAGGAGCTGAGTGGCTATGAAGGACAGGAAACAACCACCCAGATAGCCATACACATCAGGGCACCCAGAGCTGTGCCCCTAGACCCCATGCTGGTAAAAGGTCAGTTGCAAGCCTGTGTGAACCACTAGGAGAACCCAGGCATATTTGACTGCCTCTGCTGGTACTTATAACCCCAGTGTGAGGCCCAAGATGGCAGGGGGGGGCAGCAAGCCCTGAGAGGCCCTGCAGATGGGTCTCTATACAAGTCTAGAGAAGCTTGGGTCTCCATCAATAACAACTAGTGCTGTAATGTGGCTCACATGTGCTACCTGCAATCTATTGCTCTCGGCTTACGGGGAGAGTTGGGAACCAGTCTCTGTGGGAGCACAGCCCTAGTTGATTAGTCATGCCTGCCACAGGTACAAGAAAGGGCTTGACAGCCAGAGAACTGTCTTATGACTTATTTCCTAACATTGCTTCTCCCTACCTGCTGGGCTATAGGCCCGAAGCATCTCTCCTCTCCCATTAGTAGTACCTATGTCTCTTTCTGTGGCTTCTGTGACACAGCCTGTCATCCCTAAGCCAGCCATATATGTTGGCCTGCTTCTGCATCTGGCTACCCATCTGTCCCCTCATCTGATGGCTTGGTCATTCAACAAGCTCTAGGAATGGTCTACTGGGTAAAGGAGCTAGAAGGTGACCAGTGGCCTCCATGTGTAGCCTGACCTTGAGGAGATTAGGATTCTAGGCTTTAAACATGATCCTAGAGCTGGTAGGATAGACTGAATCCACAGAATGTCCCAGATAACCAGATGGCTTGGCTCTATGAGGACCCTGAGTCCTGGGTAGGAGCTTCATTGGGGAGGGGTCTCCTTCCTTCCAGGGAGGGGCAATAGTGTACCCAGGAGATACATAGGCACAATATATGCACAGAAGGGCCAGGGAGATAGTCTGGGTATGGAACCCTAACCTCCAATCAGCTTGGCGGAAGTCAAATTCACCTCCTTTCTGCCACCCCAGGGCCATTGCTAAGCATCTCTAGGTTTGAACATCTTCCTCATCTAAGAAATGGGGGATCATCCTCACCTTGTAGAAGCAAGGAGTCACAGAGCAGGACACAGGCAGTGGGCAAGAAGGTTAGAGTCTCTGGCTTGAACATTCTCATCATAGCAAAAGACTAAAGCTGGTCCTGGGTTGCTGCCAGCCCTTCCCAAGAGTGGTCCTGTTAGCTCCTGTCTACAAATGAACGACTCAGGAAAGGGCTCAAAGCCTCACAAGAGGGAAGGGACATGCCGGGGAGAGGGAAGAGGCAGCTTGCGCCAAGATGGTTATAACATCCTAGTTCATGCTGTGAAGAACTGGAAAGCACCCAGCCTCCCAACAATTGTGCGTGGGGTATGGGGAGCCAGTGGTCACAGAGGCAGCTGCATGGCCCCCATGGGCACAAAGTGTTTGGCAGAATCTGCATCAGGGTGGGTGTTGGTAGGATGGATGGAGATGTGGGCACACTGTAGAGGGCTCTGGATGCCCAGGATGATGATTTATAGTCCCCGTGCCCTTGGCTGCAGTTCTGCAGAAGACCCTAAGACTTGTCACCCTACTTAGAGTCTAGGGAAGAAACTCTGGTATCTGGTGGTTGAGGACCAACTCCAGCCTGTCATTACCAAAAGTGTCATCCCCCTGCCTTTCCCTTGCTTGACTCAGTTTTCTCCACTCCGGATTCAGTGGCCATAATTTCTTGTAGCCTGAGAAGAGGAGTATGACTCCTGAGTATCCTTAAAGGATCAGTCGCTGCTTCTTTGGATAGAACTTTTCAGAAGAGAGAGCTGCTGTGGACCAGGATAACTTCAGCACCGCCCTCCCCCACCACATCCCTACAGTGACATTCACTTGAGACTGAGCTCTGCAGACCTTTTAGCACATTCCCCAGATGGGACCTGAATCAGCTGAGGAACAGTGGATGAGAGGGAGGGGGTCCACACTTCCCCAGCCTCAGTCATGGTCAGAGCCCAGACCTAGGTGGCACAGGACCTGGCTAACTGTGTAGGGACTCTTGCAGCAGAGGCACAAATGAGTGAACAGAGACAGGAGCTAAAGGTGCAGACAGGGCTAGCACCACTGCACTCACGTGGCCAGGGTAGAGACTAGCAGGGGTCTCTGCCCCAGCCTTGCCATTGGGGCTGCTATGGCAGTCTTAGCCCTGGAGGAGCAGGCATGTGGGGGGTGGGGTAGGGACAGAAAGGAGCTTTGGGAAGCCAAAGGACCTAGGGAACCTAGGCATGAGCTATGCATTTGGAATCTAGACCTAGCTGGGACTCAGCTCTTCTGTGGATCTTTCCTGGATCCTTCAAGGAATACCCAGATATGACCAAGACCCAACACTTTACAAAGGCTTTTCTTGTTATCATCTTATTTAGCTCATAGCTGTCACTATTATTTTGATTGTTATATATGATTTATTCAGTATGTGTGCATGTGCGCACATGTACAAGTGTGTGTGCGAGCATGCATGCATGTACATGCTATGGCATGCAAGGGGAGGTTAGAGAACAACTTCTGGGAGTCAGTTCTCTCTTCCCGCTGCGCAGATCCAGGAGACGGAGCTCAGGTGGTCGGGCTTGGCAGCAGGTACCTGAGACATCTCTCCGATCCTCTCACTACCATATTTACAAACTAAGAGTGAAGCCTCGGAGAATTCTCATACACAATGGCAGACTCAGAATTTAAACACAGTCCCAGGCTGACCTATATCCTCTTTCATTGAACCACTTTGCTCCCGCCTTCCAATAGAGAAGGGTCGTTGCCCTCTCTGTGTCCCTGTGCCTTGCTGTCCTGCACAGGACAGGACATCATACCCACCTGTCCACGAGCTCTGTGTCCTGCTACGGGTTGGGGGCAGGGGAGAGAGGCACAGCTGCCGTGTCTCTCCCTCTCTCCTCTGGCCTGCTGGCTGGACCTGGGGCGGCTCCTCGGGAAGCCACAGGGGAGCTGAGCACGTACCAGCTATTTTCTCGGATGAGTTATAATTTTCCTTCATTTCCCCTTCAAAACACGCTAATTAAACGGACATTGTTGAAACAGCCGATTGAGATTCAAAAGCGCGTTCTTTTCTAAAGCACGTCCTTTTTCTAAAAAACATCCTCATTTCTGGGAGGCAATTGTATGCATTGTGTGAGCTGGGCAGGGACACACACGTGCACATACACGTGCACTTGTGTGCGCGCATACTCTGTCTCTTCTCTCTCTCTCTCTCTCTCTCTCTCTCTCTCTCACACACACACACACACACACACACACACACACACACAGAGGAGCACATTCAAGCCTGATGCAGGTGCACTCAGGCTCACCCCCACATCCTGGGTCTTTTTTATATTTATTGATTTAGTGTTGCCGGAGTACATGTTCCCCTCCCCCTCTTTCAATACTTTGTAGTAGGATGGCCTCGAATTTGCAATCCTCCTGACTCATGGCCAGTGCTTCTAGAATGGTCTGCCTGCCTTTCTTTCTTTCCCACCTTCCTTCTTTCTTCCCCCTAGGGAACAGACAGGCCTGCCCTCCAGTGGTCTGTCCAGTCGCTCCAATTGTAGGTTTTCAACCCTCAAGTGCTGAAGACCATCTTGGTGGCATCAGTCCTTCCTTGGGGCTGGGCTGGCAGATGACCCAGGAATAGCCAGGCCGACCTAGCCTTTAACTCATCAGCAGCATAAGCGAGAAGACTGGTAGAGCTGAGGTGATTACCCGCGGGCCATCGGGGGCTCTGCAATCTGGATCAGCCTGGTCAGAAGCCCCTCCTACCTCCAAGTCAAAAGTCATCCACTTCCCACACCTCTGGAGATGGGCAGTGGATGGTGGAACTCCTCACTTGACCTGAGCGGGACCTGGTGGTTCTACTTCTGCCTCCACAGGGCAGATCCTAAGCAAACCAGAGCACACGTCTTAAGTACCTGCTGGATTTGTGTGTGGCTGACAGTCCACCACACCTCACAAATAACGGCCGGGTTTCCCAACCCTGATGTTCAGACTAGCCCAGGCTGAAAGGCAGGAGTTAAAGAGCTGCAACCCTGCCTTGGTGGTCCTGCCTGACCCACCTCCCTGCAGCTTAGTCAACAGCAGGGGGTGCTGCACGGGGCCACTCCCATAGCTCACTGTATCCCTAAGCCTGAGCAGCCACCGGTCCTGCAGTCGGTTGATCAGGTGGGGAGATGGAGAGGCACAGAAGGGAAAGGAGCTGAGAGCCGGACTGAGAGGGGCCGGGGGAAAGAGAGTCAGACATCGACCTCCTTAGCGGCACTTAGCCCAACTGTTTAGAGATCAGAGGTGGCCAGGCTCAGGGGAAGCCATAAATCTCAATTAGCCATCAGCCTCACTTGGCTGGCCTCCTTGAGTCAACAGACAGAATTCCATTGGTTGGGCCCAGACTCCCAGAGGGCACACTGATAAAAAGCCACTTCTTCTAGTCTTGAAGCCCAGTTCCTCTGCCCCACTCCCCCACCCAGTACCTGGGGTCAGGTTTCTGAGAGAGGCAGGGCCTGTGTAGGAGCAGCAAGGCACAACTGGGGAGAGCCTTCTGAGCCCAGGGGAAGGTCAACACCGTGGATGAGGACCCAAAAGTCACTCTGTGGCCCCTTTGCCCATGAACTGACACCTCTGAGGGAGCCTGTATCGGTTCCCACTGTTCCCAGAGCCCCCTCCTTCTCTAAGAGTGCTCTGGAGAGACCCATGAACAATACGGAGAAAATGTAGCCAAGGTAGACTGAGCACAGGGCTACCTGGACCATAGGCCTGAATTAGAAGAACCACAGACCACCACAAAGACCTTCCTTGTGGATGTAGACAATGCTCACCCATCGTCCCATCCCCCAACCCCCCATGCAGTAAGCAGAAGCCACACCACACTTGGCCAAGTGTTCCTGCTTCTCCGTTGTTGACTCTGGGTCCAAGTAGCCTTCACCCTCAACTCTTCTGGTCTCCCCTGAAGTCCAACCAGCATAAAGGAGGCTCTTAGAAACTCTAGAGCTAAGGGTGGGGACTTCTATGCTCTCTCCAGCCTCTGTGCCCACTCAAGGATGACGCTCTCGGTAGCTCTACCCATTGCTTTCGCCTCCCCCAGTAGTGGCTGGAAGTGCCTTCATATCCTCTGAGACCTCTTCCATAAGCTGAGACCTGGTACCTTCTCTTCTGAGAAGCCTTTCCTAGCTGCATTTCCCTTCAGCCACCTTATAGTCTGCTTCTTCTAAATCCCCTGGGGCCTGTTCTGTCCACTTCCTGCTGCCATGCAAGCTTCCAGGACTCACTAGCCCAAGGCTCATCCTTTTGGTCCAGCTGCTCGCAATGCCCGGCACAAACATCACTTAGTGGGGATTAGGCTGGCAAAGGTGGGCACTTCGTTCCAAGGTTCCAGTGGGCAGCTGTCTGGGATGCATAGTGGAGCAGTATCTTGATATATACCCCAGTTCGGCCGGAAGTGCACAGAGCTGGAGAGCAGCAGTAAGCTATTTCCACCTGTGGCTCCCACTCTGAAGTCATCATATGCATAAAAGCCGCTGCAGTGACAAATGTTGTAGAGTTGACACAGGTGGGCTCATCTTATGCCTTTGCTCAGAGCTGTATGTGGCAGTATGCAATCCAGGGAGACACAGCCCTAAGGAGGTCTGCTGAGTACACAAGGCACAACAGTGTAAGTCCCACGCTTGATTTCCCCTTCCTGCAGCCCAGGAGTCCAGGAATGGCTTGGCTGGATCTTGGTTCTGTGTTCCCCATTACCCACGGCGTGGCTAAAGGCATTGCAATTAGCTACATCTTTAGCAGGAGACTTCCAGAGGAAAAGAACCTTCCCACGCTCCCTTGGGACCTTCCCACGCTCCCTCGGGACCTTCCCATGCTCCCCCAGGTGGGTAGAGAATCCACTTCCTTGTGATTATAAAACTGATGGACGCTTGCTCCTTCAAAGTTGATGGGAAAAAGAAGGAAGAAAAGGAGAGGAAGGGAAAGGAAGGATGGGGGCAGACAAGGAGGAAGTTGTGTGGAAGATGGGAGGAGAAAGAAGGGAAGGGTGGGGGGATCAGAAAGAGGAGGAAAAGCAGAAGGGTGGGGAGGAGATGAGGGAGTCGGCTACTGTTTCGAATCTCTGATTTCTAGACTCTTTCCAAACGCTGACCCAATTAGCAATGGCAGTGCACACTTTTAATCCCAGCACTCAGGACACCGAGACAGGCGGATCTCCAAGTTCAAGACCAACCTGGTCTACAGAGGCAGGGTAGCCATGGCTACACAGAGAAACCCTGTCTCCAGTAAAGGGAAAATAAGGCTTGCCTGATTACAGGCCCACCTGTAACCTCCTTTTTACTAATTTGAATTCAGTGGATTAGAAAGGAACTCTATCTGTCAATCACAGATAAGCAACCCTAGAAGAGAGGTCCTGTCCTGGAGGTATTGCCTGCATATCCCCTGGTGTGGAGACACTGTTTATGAAATTTCTTTTCAATTCATTTCTTTTATGACAAAGGCAGGGGCCTGAGGGTCACGTGTGGCTGTCCCTGCTGACCTTCCAGCCTAGTCACCCTTCCCAACTCACTCTTCCCAGTCTCAGGGAGAGTCTTTGGATTCCTTCCATACCTGACACCCTTTTCCGCCCCAGGGCCTTTGCACAAATTGTTCTTGCCTTTTGGAACACACCCTCAGCCTCACCTTCTCTTCTCTCAGGACTCAGCTTGAATGCCACTCTCCTGGTGATGACAGGCCTGGCAGACCAGGTGAGGGCTGTCCCTACCTGCCTCCATGGCTGCAGGCACCCCACTCTTCCCTTATGTGCACCCATCCCTTTGTCCCTGAGAGCTTTCGCACCATGCCATACAGGCTATGTGGTCTGTCTAGAGGGAGGTTTCTATCCATCACCACTATAAAGGTCTGCGACTGCTACACAGAGGGCAGGGTTCTAAGGGCACACTCAACTCCATCCCCCAGATGTGTGGATCTGAGAGACCAGACGGCCTCTCTAGACACAAAGGGGTGAGTGGATGGGACCCAGGGTCTCTAAACAGCTAGCGCTGAGCCAGCCTCTGATGAGAGTGCCGTGCAGTGTGATTTAGGGAGGCCTGGGCAAAGCAAGGTTGCCTTGGCATGACAGCCACAGCCGTGGGCAGAAGGCCCACAAGGAGGGGCCGCTGAGTCACCCTGAAGCAAAGATGTCACCTTGTCACCTTGTGCTGGGAAGCAGCTCCCTCCCAACCTGAGCATCCAGGTGAGAACCCAGCCCAGCCAACACCCCCGAGGCCACCTGGTGGGACGCCTACCAGAACCAGAGACTTCCAGGGCTGAAGCAGCATTGTTGTTTTGTTTATTTGTGTTCTCTTTATAGAGACAGGGTCTTAACTCTGTAGCCTTAACTGGCCCGGGACTATGTAACCCAGACTGGCCTCCAATTCACAGCAATCTCCTGCCTCAGCTTTTCAAATGGTAGGATTACAGGTATGAACCACCACACCCAGTGATGTGTTCTTTTAAGCCTCTGAATGTGTGGGAACTTGCCACCCAGCCACACCCCCTCAACTCATCCTCACCCTGAGCTGGAATCCAATTCAGCTGAGTTAGGAATTTCTTCTTCACAAATAAGGAGATAAACTCAGAGACATTTGTTAGGCTGCCTCTGATCACACAGCCCGTAAGCACGCGTTCCACATCCTTAGCAACGACTGATCTACCCTGCATGTAATGCAACATAAGAACTAATTAACTAATAGATTAAGTCTATTTTTTAAAAAAAGCTCATTTTTAGTCCCTGCAGAGGCAGGCAGATCTCTATGACTCTGATATTAGTCTGGCCTACATAACTAGTTCAAGGTCAGCCAAAGCTGCACAGTGAGACCCCTAACTCAAAACAAGCAACAAAGATGGAGGGTGCGACAGTTTGAATAGGTGTGGCCCCCCTGGGAATGCTTGGCCATATGGGGCGGCACTATCAGGAGGTGTGGTCTTATGGGAGGAGGCGTGGCCTTGTTGGAGGAAGTGCTGTAGGGCTTTGAGGTCCCCTGTGCTTAGGCTCCACCCAGTATGGAAGACTGCCTCCTTCTTGCTGCCTTTGGACCAAGATGTGGAACTCTCAGCCCCTTCTCCAGCACCATGACTACCTACATGCTGCCATGCTGCCCACCATGGCGATAAGGGACTGAACCTCTGAAACTGTAAACCAGCCCTGATTAAATGTTTGCCTTTGTAAGAGTTGCCTTGTCATGTCCCTTCACAGCCATGAGGATGCCCAGCGGGTCCAGTCTTTTCACCTTGTGAGGTGACCTGAGTTCAGTCTCCAGGACGCCCATGGTGAAGGGGAGAACCAAGTACTCTTCTGATCTCCACACACTTACTGTACCACATTGCATACACACACGATAAATACTTGTATATGTAAAGGGAGGGGTCTGTGGAACCTGAACTCTCAGGCTGGGTATAGCAGGGCTGGGGCTGGGGCTGTCCTAGCCCATGGGCCCCCTTCTGCCCCTCCAGACCTAAGCAAACTGTGCTCAGACCACTCCTGGAGCCCTGGATCCGAGACTGGGACAAGCTTAGGAGTCACACGGGATCACCAAGGTCTCAGCTCTGCACGGCCTCAGTACTAGAGGTGCTGTTCCCACCCGGCTGCACTGAATAGCCTCGTGCCCCACACCGCTGGGCCACCAACCTACTCTACTTCCTGACCTGCTACCCATAGCCTCATTAGACCCTGGCCCAAAACTCTGCCCTTATTGCTGTCTGAAGGGCGGAGTCACCAAGAGGCTGGCTGCCATCTCCGCCATTCTCCACTCCCATTATTAGACCCAGACCAGCACCAGGGTGCCTCAAAGTTCCCTGAACCATTATTCACGTTGACTGAGGCTGGGTAGTATCAGGACATCGACGCTGACCTCTGGCTGTGCATCTGGTGCACTGTGAGAGACGGTATTAGGGAATCAAGGTGGCTCAGTGGAAACAAGTGTCTACTAGCAAGCCTGATCGCCTGAGCTAAACCATCCCGGAGACCCATGGGGTGGAGGGAGAGAACTGACTCTTACAAGATGTCATCTGACCTTTCATATTCGTATTCTCAGCTTCTGGATGAGAATGTGGACCCCAGCTGTCTTCCACACACAGGGGAACACATCACAGGGCCACCACACAGGGCAGGGAAGCCCCTGGCATTTGTCTAGTGTGGTGTCAGTTGAAGAGCCTAAAAGGTATCTGCCCCCAGAGAAATGGCCACCAAGGAAGAGGAAGGTCCTGGAGCAGGGGAGGAGATGTTCTTTAAGACTGACAGGGTGGCTCCCATCCGGGAAGAACCACCTTGCCAGGCCTCAACACAGTACATGCTACCTGGACTTGGTGTGCTCCTCCCTGGGCTGCAGTCTGTGCTCCCAGTGGTCTGGGCTGTCCACTTCTGGAAGGCTGCCTTCTTTTGGCCTCCAAAGTTCTACCAACAAAGCATGGGTGCCTGAGTATGCAAGGCAGGCACACCAGAGATGCTCCCTCTAGCCTGGAGCCTGAGGCATGATTCACACTAGTTCTCTCTCTCTCTCTCTCTCTCTCTCTCTCTCTCTCTCTCTCTCTCTCTCTCTGTGTGTGTCTCATGTGTGTGCATGTATGTTTGTGTATGTATGTGTCATGTATGTGTGTGTGTGATGTGCATGCATGTGTGTGTCTATCTCTCATGTGTATTCATGTGTGTATGTGTGTATATGTGCATTCATGTGTATGTGTGTATATGTGTGCATGCATGTGTGTATATGTGAACATGTCTGTGTCTCCCATATGTTTGTGTGTGTGTCTGTATGTCTGGGTCTGCTGTGTGTGTCTATGTGTGTATGTATGTGTGTCTATATGTTTGTGTGTGTCATGTGTTTTGTGTGTGCATCTCTTATGTGTATATGTGTATGTGTTTATTTGCATGCACGTGTGTATGTGTGTTATGTCTCTGCATATTTATGTGTCTGTATGTCTCATGTGTGTGTACATGTGTATATATGTGTGCCAGTATGTCTCTCTCACATGTGCATGTGTGTATGTATGTCTCTCTCATGTGTCTGTGTATCTGTATGTTTATATCTGTGTGTAAATGTGTCTATTTGTGTGTTTGTGTATGTCTGTATGTCTGTATGTGCATGCATGTGTGCATGTATGTATATGATGTATATATGTATATATGTGTGTATGTGTTTGTGTATGGTGTGTATGTGTGTATGTGCATGCATACATGTGTGTGCATGTGCATGTGTGTCTCTCTTGTGTGTGTGTATGTGTGTATGTGCAGGGGTACATGTGTGTGTGCATTCATGTGAGTGTGCATATGTGTATGAGAGAATACATTCATATGTGTGTGTATATATGTGTGTATGTGTTTGTGTATGGTGTGTATGTGTGTATGTGCATGCATACATGTGTGTGCATGTGCATGTGTGTCTCTCTTGTGTGTGTGTATGTGTGTATGTGCAGGGGTACATGTGTGTGTGCATTCATGTGAGTGTGCATATGTGTATGAGAGAATACATTCATATGTATGTGTATATATGTGTGTCTCTCTTGTAGGTATATGCATGTGTGTGTGCATGAGTGTGTCTCTCTCATGTGTGTATGTATGTGCATGGGTACATGTTTGGGTGCACATGCACGTGGGCATGTGCATGTGTGTGTGTTCTTCCAGAACTCTGCTCAGAGAGGATTCTTTGAGCCCCTCCAGGTCCTCCTGCATACCTGGTTTCAAAAACTGCTCTCTGGGGCTGGGGATTTAGCCCAGTGGTAGGGCGCTTGCCTAGGAAGCGCAAGGCCCTGGGTTCGATCCCCAGCTCCAAAAAAAAAAACCAAAAAAAAAAAAAAAAACAAAACTGCTCTCTGAGAAATAGCTGCTTTCCAGTGAAGAGGACCTGTGGCCCACAGCATCATGTTCCCACCACCACCACCAGAGACCCCGTGTAAGGAGATAGGGTATTTGTTCTAGATCAGGTAGGACATTTCCTCCCTCAGAGGGACCAACTGGCTCCTACTAAATGTCAGATCTAAGCTAAACTCATGAATTCACCCAGCTGCTCCCTCCCTCATCATCATCTACTCTACCACCCAACTTTCCTCCCTCTCAACCATCCATGCATCCATGCATCCATCCACCCACCTACCCATCCATCTCCCCACCCAGTCAGCCAGCAAGCCATCTGTTGTCCATCCTCTAACCTACTAGCCACTCACAAACTCATGCATCTACCCATTCAACCTTCGATAGTCCCACCATGGCCTCCCACCCACACTTTCACCCATCTACCCATCTACTCACTGTTATTTACCACCCATCCATCCACCTATCCACCTGTCATCATCCATCCATCCACCCATCCATCCATCCATCCATCCATCCATCCATCCACATTTCCTTTCCTTCCTCCCATCCATCCACCCATCGAACATCCATCTATCCAGCTGTTACCTATCCACCCATCCATTTAGCTTCTTGTCATCCACCACCCCTTCAGAACACACTCAACACCTATCACCTGAGACCTTGGCCAATCTCAGAATTCACAGACTCATCCACTGGTTACTACTCTTGAGGACAGACATGGGCACAAAGAAAGACGTGAAACATGTCCAGGCACATGTGTTGGGGTGCCCTGGATATGCACTGCTGTAGTATCATCTCATCTGGGGATTCTTGTTGAGCCTTACCAGTCTTCCCTGGGTCTAAGTTTTGTATGTTTAGAGGGAATATGGGGTGATGACAGGGTCTCTTCTCGGGATTGCTGCTAAGGCCCTTCTTGGTCTCTGGCTATTTCCCTTGCCCTTTTAGATCTACTACGAGGCCTGGTGTCTGCTTGTGGATGATTGCTAGGCCTCATGCAGTCCCGGGACCACTAGGTCCCTACATGTGGATGAGTGGTGTTCTTGGGAGAGGAGGCTTTCCACCCTGCCTCCAGGACTCAGAGACTTTGGACAGTCTCATCCAATCCTGCTCAACAGCCAAGGGTACTTAAGAGTTTCTTCAAGACTGGCCCATTCCTGGACTTGTTGGTGCTTCTGTTTCCTTGTCTTTCCATGGTAGTCACTTAGAAAGCCTATGTGCTAGAGAAGCCGTAGCCAAGGCTGAGGGCCACAGCCTTGACCATCAGTCCTGGCACAGGAGAACACATTTCCCAGCACATACTGCTTAATGTTTAACCTCCTGTGGGGCTTCCAACTGCTAATGACATGACATTAACTCTGCACAAATAAGACGGTTCAGAGGAGCCAACCCCAGTCCACAGGGCATAGGCCAAACACTGCCTCCCTCTAGCCTTTGAATTCCTCAAGCCAGGGCTGGGAACAAGGGTCTTAGTTTACCATATCACGCTGTAAGGGTCTCAAGGGATGCAGGGGGAGTTTCAGAGGCTGCAGTAGAGGCCCTTGGGGGCTACAATGGAGGACCTCAGGGATTTTAATGGAAGTTTCAGGGGGATCTAGTGGGGTGGAGGGGGCTAAAGGGGATGCAGTGGGAGTCTCCGGGGATGTGGTGGGGACCTCAGGGGACTCAGTGGAAGTATCAGAGGATGCATTGGAGGCTTTTAGGGGATACAGTGGAGGTCTCAGGACCAACTTTTCCTCTGACTGTTCCTTCTGGTCTCTTGCAAAGCTGCCTCCAGCCCCACCTCTGCTGAAGTCAGCCAGAGGTAGGCCATGGCTCGGTTTCCTGTCTTTTCTGCCCTCCGGTGTGCCTAGGGAATAAGTAGAGCATAGCTGTGTTTCTCATTCTGGATAAGGATTCGGTGCTGGGGTAATACCTGGAAACACATTGCTGGTGTGGGGAAAGGATGGGAAGGGGACAGCCAGCGCTCTCCGAGACAGGGCTTCTGCTACAGCAGGGATAACACTCCACCCTGCACTGCCCTGGGA
Organism: Rattus rattus; assembly: GCF_011064425.1. Taxonomy (NCBI): domain Eukaryota; kingdom Metazoa; phylum Chordata; class Mammalia; order Rodentia; family Muridae; genus Rattus; species Rattus rattus. The sequence continues at coordinate 9,046,684 of NC_046158.1, forward strand.
GCAGGGCAGTCCACCTGGGCCCTGTCGAGGTCATCCCCGAGGCACTAATTGCCCAGCCAAAGAACTGCAGAAAGCCAAGGGGTATAGCACAAGGCTTGGGTATCCTGAACCTCAAAGGAGCAGCATGAGACAGACTCCCCTCCCCTCTAGAAGCTTCTTCCAGGTGGGTCTCCTGTTGCCAGCTCTAACTGTTAACGCTCCCTCAGGGGAAGACTTCAGACCTCACTGGATCCAGAACTCATTCCACACCTTGGTCCATCTCCGCAGCTAACTCATCCACACAACTCAAGAAGCAGAAAGATGGGGTGGAAGAGCAAGAGCCCTTCAACTACCTCAGGCCAGGGAGGCCCCCTGAACCTGCGGCCTGGCCCTGGTTCTGCCTACATTTGCAAACGAATGCAGTGGGGGAACGGAGTGTGTGAGCAGTCACAGGAAGAAGTAAGTTTGGGGCTAAACACTAAGCCTCATGGGTATTTACGCTTTCTGTCCTGTGTATGGTGGCCATTCCCTGGCAGCAGGGAGCCGCTCTCCTCTGCTCCCTGAAGCAAGAGAACCACCTGGCTCTCTAAGAGTCTGGGCGAACCACACCAACTTGCCCCAAGTCTGTCTAGAGAGGGCTGTACCCCCAGCAGCTGTCTCTAATGTTAACCCACTTCTGGCCCTGTCCGCTTTCTTGTTCTGAGGGACTTAGACTCCAGAGCAAGCTGCTGGTGGAAACTAAAACTCTAACCCCAAACTTCCTGGAAATACAAAAAGTATTCCCAGAGGGCCTGCCCCACCTCCCCCAAACCCTGTCCTCCACTCTACAGAGTTCCAGGAACCAAGTGTCAGACCTCCAGCCACTTTGATGGTTTGGGCCTGGGGTGTGGCAAGGGGAGGCAGGTAAACATTTGGGGACAGTAAATAAACCCACAGGGTAGGTGAGGTAAGAGTCTCTTCACCTTTGGCCACCATTAGACAAGTCTTATCTCTCTCTCTCTCTCTCTCTCTCTCTCTCTCTCTCTCTCTCTCTCTCTCTTTGGCTCTCGATCTCGCTCTCACTCTCGCTCTGCTTGTCCTGTCCTCTGTCTGTTTGCTTAGATAGGGACAGATGGACAGCAGAGTAAACAGAGACTCAGTGGGTAGCTAGCCAAGGGGACACAGGCAGGGGACAACCTTAGCAGAAGCCAGGTTGGGCCCCAGATCAGAGTGTATCAACAGCAAGCACGGAACTGACTGTGCCCAGAACCGAGGAGTTACCCCTAGATTCTCCCCAGACACCACCACAGTCCCCAGCGCTCATCCCACAGATAGAACACGAGACAGAAAGACACTACCAAGTGGTACCTCATAGCACCAGTCAGAGGCACAGTCAGGGCCTGGCTTCAAGCCTCCTGACCTCTGAGTCCTCAGAATGTGTTCAGGGGGCCCCAAGACACAGGATCCTAGAAAGCAGGGTGCCCTGCTGCCCTCTGTACCCCACCCCATTCAGGTCACAAGCTGTGTTTGTGTGTAGGGTTCAGATCCACAACCTATTGGCTGTGAATTTTCTCTCTACCAAACCTCCAGAATTTTCTGAGAAAGTGAGACCCAGGGCTGGCCCTCTGGTCGTCGCAGTGCATGAGTGTCAGAGTAGAGGACAGACGGCTCACAGAAGGCTCACTCAAAGGACATGGATGTGTGGCTCGAGGCAGGGAGTATAAAGGCAAGTCTGGCCGTAAGTGCCCTGCTTCCCCCCGCAGTGATCAGCAGCCCAACCACAGTCGTCCCCGTGGTCCACCTCCTCAAAACGGAACTCTGGACAGTGAGCACAGCGTGTGAGGTGGGAGGAAGACAGGAACAGCCAAGACCGCCTGCCTGTCAGACAGTGTTTCCAACAGGATCAGAGCTGTCACCCCACCTCTGCAGCCCACCTGCCAACTCAGCAGGGCATAGCAAGGCATTGTCTCTTCTGTGCACTGTACCACCTGCCTGTCAGGGGCTCTGCCTGCTAATCTTGGCTAAGAACCTGCCTGGGGACACATCCCAACTCTTGTTCATCCTGAGTCCCCACCCCGCAGCGCCCCAGCAGGGCTGTGGCCTCCACCTTACCCCCATGACTTCTAGAGAAAGTCAGATCCTCTGATGCATGAGTTCATGTGACAGTGGCAGTCAGGGCACCTGACCCCTGGATTAGTAGGTTGGCCTGAGGATGTGATGGAAAACAAGGTGGCAGGTCCCCCCAAGGTGGCAGGTCCCACACCTCAGAGCCTGCTTTGTGGGTAAACTCCAGCCAGGATTCACTGTCAGAAGGGTATGTGTTGTCTCAGCCAGCTCTGTACTCAGTCGACTGACTGCCTTATAAACACACGGCTGAACTTTAGCTGAGGGTCTGCAAAGGAAACCCACCCCCAACAGGAGAAGACTCTCTTCTGTTTGTAAAGAAAAATATAATAGATTAATTTGAGACTGTTACACCAGAAAAGTTAGTCATCCTGGAGATCCTGAACTCTCCCATTTTTGGGTAAACTCCACAAAACTGCATTGTTCTCTCTTTTCTTAAGTGACTGTAATTATTAGTAGTAACTGCCAGCCTGACCAAATCTGGAATCTCAAGTGTTTCTGGTCATGCCTGTAAGGGATCATCTTGATTGGGATAATTGAGGTGGGAGGACCTGTCCACCATGGGCAGCACCACTTCCTGGCTGGAGGACCTGTCCACCATGGGCGGCACCACTCCCTGGCTGGGATCCAGGACTGTGGAAGTGGAGAAAGGGAGTTGAGCATTCATCTCTCTCTGCTTTCAGATTGCAAATGGGATATGACTAGCTTCTTCAGGTGCTGCCCTGAATTCCTCATAGTGATGGAATGTACCGTAGAACTATGATTCAGGACAAACCCTCCCTCTCTTCCTCCCTTAAATTGTTTTTGTCAGAGTTTCATCACAGCAATGGACAAAGAAATTAAGACAGTGACCAATGACGGACATCAACTTTAAAAACGACTGAAAAGGTCTGCCTCCCTTCCCTGCTGTCAGGTGCAGTCCTTAACTTTTTCTTCCAGTTCCATGTTTCAGTTCTGTGTGGACATGTTTTTGTTTTTTGTTTTGAGACAAAGTCTGACTATGTGGCTCTGACAGCCTTGGAACACGCTAGATCAGAATGGTGTCCAGTTTACAGGGGTCTGCCTTTCCTTCCTAGTGCTGGGATTAAAGGAATGCCTCACCGTGTCAGGCTCTGATGTGTTTATTTTTTCAAACTGCCAAGATGTATCCAGGAGTCTAACTTTGTACCCATGCACGGAACATTGCATAAGAGTTCCCAACTGGAAAGTCTGGTGCAATGCTGCATACTTCAAACCTAGCACCCAGGATACAAAGATAGGCAGAGCTCCGTGAATTTGAGGCCAGCCTGATCTATATGATTTCAAGGCCAGCCAGAGCTACCCTCTGAGGCTGAGTCTCAACAACAACAAATTCTCACCTTGCCCCACCCCTATCCCCAGCCTCCTTCGTGGTGTTGGGGACAGAGAGCAGGGCCTCAAAGTGCCTTACCACTTCACTGCCCTCCAGACCCCCCAACTTACCCTTAAAATGTTCTCTGGGTAAACACATTGCCCTTCAATAGACCTGTGTCAGCTGAAAGCTTTCTCCAGGGCCCCTAGGATCTAACACATGGCTTTGGGTGCACAGTGAGGTGCGGAGGCTGTGTGAGGCAGACAGGTCTTCAGGGCTCCTGGCTTAGTCTCCTAAATGCCTAGCCTGGGGAAAGTCCTGCCAATCCCTCCCCCATCTCCTTCTGCCGAATTGTACACCTGAAAAATTCGAGTAAACCATTACTCTTGTTGGAGAGGAGATATCCCCTCTCCCCCACTGGAAAGATTTGCTACCCAGTCATCCTCTTTCTGCCTCTGGGCTCCTGTCCCCACAGATTCTAACAAAAGCCCAGGCCTCCTCCAGTTGAGAGAGCCCTCCAAATCCTAGGCCAGACACAGAGTGCTGGGCAGAACCCACTTCCTGTGGGATAGCCTATCTTGGTTCAGTCCCTAGGTAGTTGCCCACCCACATTTCTCCCTGGCCAACAGCAACACCTTTAGACCTTGCTGCCCCAAGGGCATCATACTCTCCCTTCTCATACCCTCCCTTCCCGGTACCTATGCTTGGAAGATTGAGATTGCAAATCCAGAGCTATGGCCCATGCCAGCACCCATACAGCTCATGACCCCTGACATCTGGAGATCCTGGTAGGAAACCATACCTCGGAATTAGGGGAGGAAAAAAAGCTCACCCAAATAGGAGGAGAAAATTGTGTAGGCACACAGCCAGGTGAAACACCAAGTGCAGGGCACACATGCATCCCCCGCCCCTGCCTGCCAGTCTCAAAAACAATCCCTACCCAGCAGCACAGAGCAATATAGCAGGGTCATCAGTATTAATATTAGTTATTGCTATTGATTTCAGCTTTAGGAAATTGATTTTCAGTCCAGACTCTTTTCTCAGGCTCTCTTCAGAAGACACATGGACACGGTCCCCATAGATTCCAGAGTCTAGAAGCTGCCAGCACGGTGCAGGCAGGGCTGCCACACTCACCCAAGGGAAGTGTAGACCAGAGCATCCCAGAAGGGCCAGCACTGCAGAGCAAACCTGTCTGACCCAGGTCAAGCCCTGGGCAGCCTCCCTCTGTCCTCAGCTTGGGACAGACTGCTGGGCCCTGAAGGACAGGCGTCACTCTGACTTTTAGACCTCCTGCACCTGGCCTTCCCTCCCCTGAATGTCGCTGTGTTCTTCCAAAGGCCTAAGTTCTACAGCCCAGCCCTGGTCTCTGAGCCTCCCCACTGACAGCTCAGTCAGTAAATAGCTTACAAGCAACCACAAGAAGCCTGAGTTTGATCTTTAGAACCCACCCTTTTTTAAAAAGCCAAGCATGATGGTGAGCATTTATAATCCCAGTGGTGGGGAAGCAGATACAGGAAGATTCTCGGAGCTCACTGGCCACTCAGCCTAGCCTAATCTAGAAGCCCTAGCCTGGCGACAGACCTTGTCTCAGAAAACAAGATGGTGGTGGTGGTGGTGGTGGTGGTGGTGGTGGTGGTGGTGGTGGTGGTGATGGTGGTGGTGGTGGTGGTGATGGTGATGATGGTGGTGGTGATGGTGGTGGTGGTGGTGGTGGTGGTGGTGATGATGGTGGTGGTGGTGGTGATGGTGATGATGGTGGTGGTGGTGGTGGTAGGGTGATGGCAAGATGACTCAATGGGTAAAGAAAGGTGCTTGCTGCAGAACCTGATGACCTGCATTCAATCCCTGGGACCCGCATAGTAGAGGGAGATAAGTAACTCCCCACAAGTGGTCCTCAAGTGATGTGGCCAAGACACACACACACACACACACACACACACACACACACACACAGTCATCTCCCTATTCCAAGCCTGTCCTCCTGATTTCTACTTAATGAACTTATCCAGTGTCAGCATCAAAGTAACAGAAAAGAAGGAAGAGGAGGAGGAGGAGGAGGAGGAGGAGGAGGGGGGGGGGAGGAGGAGGAGGGGAAGGAGAGGGAGGGGAGAGGAGGAGGGGGAGGAGGAGGAGGAGGAGGAGGAGGGGGGGGAGGAGGAGGAGGAGGAAGGAGGAGGAAGAGGAGGGGATGAGGAGGAGGAGGAAGAAAAGAGAAAAGGGGAAGAGGAGGGGAAGAGGAGGAGGAGGAGGAGGAGGAGGAGAGGAGAGGAAGGAAAGGAGGAGGAAGAGGAGGAGGAAAAGGAAGAGGAGGAGGAAAAAAAGGAAGAGGAGGAAGAGGAGGAGGAGGGGGAAGAGGAGGGGGAGGAGAAGAAGGAGGAGGAGAAGAAGGAGGAGGAAGAGGAGGAGGAGGAGGAGGAAGAGGAGGAGGAGGAGGAGGAGGAGAAGAAGAAGAAGAAGAAGAAGAAGAAGACAACGACGACGACGACGACGACGACGACGACGACGACGACGAAGAAGAAGATCATCTCAGTTCAGCAGCTCCAACCTTGGTTTTCCAGCCTGCTTCATGCCTGCCCTCTGATACAGTAAGGAACCAATGAGCATTCCCTGACCCCTGCTGATAAGGTCAGTGGGTCTCCTGCTGTCTCCACTGCCCTAGGCCCACTGGAAGCCCTGTGCATCTGACAAAGCAAAGGATTTGGGAGTTGAGGGTACCAGAGGCTGAGAAATGGGTCTTCCCAGAGTCACATCCTCAAGCCCCCCCTTAAAAGTGACATTGGGCCAAATTACTTTAAATATTGTTTTAGCCAATTACCAGCCTACAAATTAATTGCTCACAGCATGCAGAAGGCAGCGTAAGGGGGTGGCTGGGAGACTGCAGAGAAGTAATTACACACAGTAGAAGAGGCGGGTCTTACTCTTAAATTATAATTAAAGTTAGAGAAACTCTCTTCCACCCAATGCGCAAACATAATCCCCTCCAACCTCCCTAAGCGCTGTAGTCTCATTGATGCCATGGAAGGCTTGAAGCTGGGCCCACAGCCTCGGCGACTGGGAATCAGCAGGCATAGGAATGACCCACAGGGACCCTGACAGCAGTCCTTACCCCAGCTCTGTGGCTATTAAACCTGAGGACCCAGAACCTGTGAGGAGAGCCCGACAGGCAAGTGAAGAACAGTGGGCCTTCAAGACCCATAGTCAGGGGTCCCTGGGATAAGAAGCCAGAGTGGGAAACGGAACAGCCCAGTACAATGCTGGGGCGCCCTCCAGCTCCCTGGCAGGGGACACTGTGGGCTGGGTGGGTCTGCAGGTGTTGTCCAACCACACTCAGATGAAGAACACCGTGTGTCTCCTAGGAGCTAGAATCTTCTACTTTAATACCTCAGCTTATTTAAAAGTAAGGATGCCAGGGACTGGGGAAATGGCTCAGGGGTTAAGAGCACTTGTTGCTCTTGCAAAGGACCAGGGTTCGTTCCCAGTCACCTATACAAAGACTAACATCCATCCGTAACACCCTCTTCCTCTTCCATCCATCCTCTTCCAACCCCCACAGGCCCAGGCACAGACATGATGTGCATACATACATGCAGACAAAACATTCATGCACATGAAAAAAAAACTAAAATGAAACATTTAAATTCATTAATTAAGGAGTAGAGCATCTGAGGAAGATGCTAGGGGTCCTCCCTCGGCTCAGACATACACCCCCTAATGATTCTACGATCAGTATCAGGGAGCGGCAAGAAGGGGTCACCTGCCCCCTGCTCCTTTCCTCAGAGGCGCCTTTGACTCTCTCCCCGAAAGAGGTGGGTTCTACAACAGACTGTGAGATAAAAGGCTGAGCGGGCATCAGTTTCGGACCCTCCGACTGCCCCAGAGCACTGTTCACCACCCCTCACCCCAAAGTCCCGCAACTCAGTCAGCCTTCCCCCACCCAGGTCAGTAGACAGGGTTAGTAAGAGGGCCAGTCTTCTCCATCAGCTGGCACTTAGATGAGAGTGTGTCTACGGAGAGATGCACAGGGTAACATGTGTGTGCTTGCTTGGATAGCACTGACCCCCAGCCCACTGGGGTGAGGCAAACCCTCACGGCCACCCACGATAGTGGTCTGAGGGCCCTTAGGCAGGTGCTTTCAGTTCCGCATTTGTGCTACTAGTGGTGGGAAAAGTGTAATTCCGAGCCTCCATACTGCAGCTAAGGAGACACTAAGGTGTCTCTGTCTCCTCTAGCAGATTTAGGCCACAGCTCTATCACGTCTGCGTATTACTGGGCAGTAGGAGGCCAGACCTCTGGGAACATGCATTTCCAACTTTATAAATAACGTTAACCAGTTTTCCAAGGTGGCCAATCAGTCTACTGTGTTCAGCATCCACGTAGTGAGGCTGCCCTGTCCCCTCAGAGTGCCAAGGGCTGTCAGAGTCTGAAGTCTTCTCATAGGAGCGGTGACATGCCCTGGGGTTCAAGTGACAATACCCTCACAGCTCCCCCGGCAGAGCAGATAGGCCCACACTTACTGTAAAATCTCATTTGTAAAGTCCCCAGGTGAGGTGTCTGTTCATTTCCTGCTGGTTACCTGTTATCCGTTTGCAGGTGGCCCTGTGCGGAGACGATCTTGGCAGACGTCCAGACAGCAAAGACACCTCTAGGACTTCATCTCTCCTGACACCTCTCTTGCTGGGACAAGTGTTCTGAAACAGTCACATGCTTAGCCGATGACTGCGACACAGATTCCCCACAATCGATCCTACCCAGGGAGCTCATGCTTCATGCACGGCCTTTTAAGGTTCTGCTCAGATGGTTGGCATCCAGGCCAGTAGCAGTGCTGTCCGGGGCCACCCTCCATTCCCTAGGTGGGCTCCTAGCCTAGCCTAGCGCCCTCCACTGGCCCCATCAACACCCTGCCTGCCTCAGATTGGGAGCTTTGAGTCGCTATGTACTTCTCTAGCTGTGGTTACTGCTTTACCTACAGGTGATCATCAGTTTGATGGGCCTTGGACTCATGTAAGAGTCACACACCTCTGAGCGTGTCTTTAGGGTGTTTCTAGAGAGGAGTTTAACTGAGGAGGAAAATCCACCCTGGGTTTGAGTGACACCATCCAATGGTCTGGCGTCCTAAAATGAGTAAGGAGAAAGCCCTCTGAGCTCCAGCCACAATGTATCCAACAGCCACCCACTCCGGGGACCTCCCACTATGGTGAACTGTACTCTCAAACCTTGTGCCAAAATAAACTGTTCCTTCTTAAGTTGCTTTTGTTGGGTATTTGGTCCCAGCAACAAGGAAAGTAATGCCACAGCTGACATCACAGTTGGGCAAGCACACAGCAAGGGATACCATGGGCCACCTGGTACTAAAGCTATTCTTTTCTACCCAGCAATGTGCCACCAGCCACTGGATGCCTTTGGATGAGGCTCCTCCCAGGATGGCCGCTTGGGCTAATGTTTAATGGAGCTCTTGTGTTGTCACCCTGAAGTACGGGATCCCCTGTAAAGACACGGTGCCTGGACCACAGAGCCAGGAGCTGTGAAGAATGAGATACAAATGCTCATTTCCTCCTTGGCTTCTGGGCTGAGGGCAGTGCCTACGGAGCACAGCCGTTCCTAATACTGTCCTAGGAAAGATGGCCCAGCTTTAAGCGGTGTTGCCATAGAATCACATAGCTGGATCTCCTCCACGTGGCGGTCCTTTGCAAAGCCTGAAGCTGCTGGCCATGCGTGTGAAATGACCATGACAGTGTCTTTGTTACAGAGTTCGTTCTTTTTCTAGTTTCTTGCTGTCTCCATGCCCTACCCAGTAGCACTAGGGTTACAGGAGTGTGAAATCACTACTGGCTTTTTACATGAGGACTGGAGATTTGAACTTAGGTCCACGTGGTTGCACAGCAACCTTCTCGGGGCTGAATGTTCATCAGAGCACTGCCTCTTCTGCATCTCTTAAATTATTGGATGTCCTGTCATTGTTTCCATTCTCCTCAAAGCATTTTCTTTTTTTTTTTTTTTTTTTTTTTTGGTTTTTTTTTTGTTTAGCCGGGGACCGAACCCAGGGCCTTGTGCTTGCTAGGCAAGCGCTCTACCACTGAGCTAAATCCCCAACCCCCCAAAGCATTTTCTTATTCCCCACTGGTTGCTTGAGAGGGTGTTTCATTTCTGCAGATCGGTGAGTTTTCCAAATTCCTTAGGGCTATTGGCTTCTAAGACAGCCACAGATGTGTGTATCCCACTAAGATCAGAGAGTGGACCAGTATGGTTCCAGTCTTTTTCAAAGTATTGAGACTTGGTCTACACCCTAACATGTGTCTGTCCTGACACTGTTCCAAGTACTGGGAAGGAATTGTGAGCACTTGCTGATGCAGCAAACTGCTAGTTAGTTTGTTGACTTGATACAAGATGGCGTCCACCGAGAAAATACCCCTATCTGAATGACTTATGGGAAAGTCTGTGGGGCATTTTTCTAATTAATGTCTGATGTAGGAGAACCCATCCGCTGTGGACTGTGCCACTCCTGTGCAGGTGGTCCTGGGTGCTATAAGAAAGCAGGCTGAGCAAACCAGTAAGCAGCACCCTCCATGGCCTCTGATTCAGTTCCTATCCTGATTTCCCTACTGATGGACTGTGTCTAGGAACAATTAGCCAAATAACCCTTTTTGTCTCTTCCTCCTCTGGCTTTTGGTCACTGTTTTACCACAGCAGTAGAAAGCAAACTAGGGCAGAACCTCTGCTGGGCAGGATGCATTGTGGGAGTGGGGCAGAACCTCTGCTGGGCAGGATGCATTGTGGGAGTGGGGCAGAACCTCTGCTGGGCAGGATGCATTGTGGGAGTTATTATTCCTCCTCAGTCTTCTTTCTCAGTTGTGGCACTTGTACCACTATTGAAAATTGGCAACTTAAGCTTCCTCTCCTCTAATCGCATTATCTCTTTCTTCTCTGTCTTTGCCTTATTATTTTAGGACTCTGTTATCAGGTGCATACATGTTTATGATAGTCATTCTGGGATCAACCCTCTTATTATTCCGTATTTCCCTTCCTTGTCCAAAGACGGCTTTAAGTGATTGAATATTGCTACACTGTATCTCTGTTGAATCTTTGCATTAAACATCTCTTTTGAAAGTATGTGTTTATTTTACTTTATTTGCATGTTTGAGTGCCCAGGTATAGGGATGCGGATCTCAGGCATGTAAAATCCGAGATCTGTCAGAGCTCCTGGAACTTGAATTACAGGCGGTTGTGAGCCAACAGGTGAGCACTAGCAACCAAACCGTGCTCTTCTACCAAAGCAGTGAGTCCTCTTAACCACTGACCCACCCTCCCGCCCGAGAAATATCTGCCCCACCCCCTCACTTTAGTCTTCAGACTTGCTAGGTAGCCCAGGATGGCCTGAACTGTGCGATCCTCTTCCTCAGACTCCCGAGTGCTGGCATTGCAGGTGTGCACCACCACACCCGGCAGAAATGTCTTCTTCATTCTCTTACCTTCAACCTATTGGAACCTGTGGCTGTAGATGAGTCAGTCTTACAGTCAGGGTATAGCTATGTCGTCTGCATCTCTCTGCTAGTCTCTGCCTTTTAATTGAAGGTTTAATCTGTTTGCACGAATACAATTACTCATTAAAAAGGAGCAAACTTCTATCACATTTTACCATTTGTTGTCTATCCTCAGATCCTTCGTGTGCACACTCTGCATGAAGTAGGCACATTCAGCACACTGTTTGAGTTTCACTGTAATTTCTTTTATTATAGATATTTTAGTTCTTTTCTCCTGGTGCCTTAGGGGCTACATTTTACATTTTCTAACAATGTAGTTGCAAATGACACCAAGCTAATTGAAGTAGCATTCACAGACTCTGCCAGTGTATCTGCCGGCCTCTACCTCCCAAGTCGCACCTTTGTAAGCTGGAAACCAGACAACCTGGACTTGTAACTTGAACTTTATGGAACTGCCTTTTAAATGAGAGAGAGAGAGAGAGAGAGAGAGAGATGAGAGAGAGAGAGTGCCTGGGTGCCTGAAGACTGAGGAGAAAGATGGTGTCCTGCCCTCTTATCCTCTTATCCTGAGTCAGGTTTCATATTGACTAGATAGCCTGGCAAGCCTTCTTCCCCACAGAACTAAGTTTCTAGGTGCACCCAACTTCTTACTGGATTCTGGGAGTGAATGTGAGCTCTCTTACCTGCTGATTCGTCTAGCCAACCCCCGTATCTTTGCTTATCTAAGGAATTCTCAAATCTTTCATTTTTGTTTTGCTTTAATTTTATTTTGTTTCTTTGCTATTTGAGGCTGGGTCTGACTATGTAGTCTAAACTGGCCTAGCGCTCACGAAGCTCCACCACCACGCCTGGCCGTACATTGTCTGTGTTCGAGGTACAGCTTTTGTTAGACACCAAGGTCTTGTTGGGCAGGCTTTGTCTTCAGCCTTTGATGATGTCAGCCACCCTCAGACACTCATGGCTTCTCCTGCTGTCAACTGTCCTGAGGGTCCCTTGCATATGACTTATTGCTTCTCTCTTCATTTAATAAAATTTTTTTGAGCTGGAGAGATGGCTCAGTGGTTCCACAAGATCCAAGCCTGGTTCCTAGCAGACAGATAGGGCAGCTCACAATGGCCTATAACTCCAGCTCCAGGTGATCTGCCTTCTTCCGGTCAGAACACCCAGACACCCAGACACACACACACACACACACACACACACACACACACACACACGAACACACGAACACACAAATATATATAGAGAGAGACAGAGAGAAGAGCAGAGACAGAGAGACAGAGAAAAAGGGGGGAGAGAAACGCACAAATAAATTAATTTTTCTTGCATTTTATACTAAAAGGTAGGCACAATTTATGGAGGAGGACGCCCTCCTTCTACTGTATAGATCCCAGGGATTTAACTCAGGCTATAAGGCTTGACAGCACCTTCCCCTGCTGAGCTATCTGCCAGCCTCTCTCACCATTTTCAGGATTCTTGGTTTTTAAGACAGGGTTTCTCTGTGTAGCCCTGGCTGTCCGGGAACTCACTCTGTAGACCAGGCTGCCCTCAAACTCAAAGATCCTTCTGTGTATGCCCCCTGGAAGGCTGGGATTAAAGACGTATGACACTACAGCCTGGCCACCCTCAAGTTTCTTTGCTGTGGGAGCTAAAGAGATGGCTCAGTTAAGAGTGCTTATTGTTTTATCAGGGGACCAGAGTTTAAGACCCACCGCCCACACTGGGTATAACTACACAGGACCAAATGCTCACTTCTGACTTCCATGGGCAACTGCTCACACATGTTTACACACACACACACACACACACACACACACACACACACACACACCATAATGATGTTAAGTATGCTCTGTCTTTAGCTTGCTGCATTTTGAGCACAGTATGTCTCACATGGGTCTGTTTGAGTTTAATCCTTCTTGGCCTTTCATAGTTGGTCTCCCATCCTCTGGTGATAGCAGTAGTCCTCCAATTCCTCGTCCTTATAATTTCACTTCTACCCAAACTCTAAAATACACAAGCAATTGTACCCACCACTGGATGCAGTGTCTGTACACATGTGCAGGCAAAATGTTCATACACACAAAATTAAAATAATAATAAAGAGGGGTTGGGGATTTAGCTCAGTGGTAGAGCGCTTGCCTAGGAAGCGCAAGGCCCTGGGTTCGGTCCCCAGCTCCAAAAAAAGAACCAAAAAAAAAATAATAATAATAATAAAGAAACTACGTTCTTGGGACTGGGGAGATGGCTTAGTGGTTAAGAGCATTTGCTGCTCTTGTAGAAAAGCTAGCACCCAAGAGACAGAGGTAGGGCGATCTCTGTAAGCCCAAAGCTATCCTCATCTAAGTAGCACATTCAGGCCAGCCAGGGCTAAATAGTGAAAGAAAATGTGTGTGCTTCTTGTCCATCATCTCATTGTGACCGCCCTGGCTGGTCACCATGTTAATCCCCGGAATCCATTCCTCTCTACACATCCCATCCAGAGCTGCCTCCCAATAGCCTGTGCGGCTCCTCCCCTCCCCGCTCACTAAAATCTCCTCTAGCCGGCTACTAAGCCTGTTCCGATCTTTGTTTCACACTTACCAACTCTCACCTTTCTGCTTGCTGTCGATTGCAGGCATCTCCTGGAGTGCTCTGCTAAATCACGGTCTGTGTGGTAACTCCCACAGCTGCAAGGCTGGTGGGTCTGTTTGCTGCTGTCTGCTGCTTCCCTTGGTCCTGAGCCTCCCCTCGGCCGATCTTGCAATACTTTTTGAGGTCTGGTTAGAGCTGGACCTGTTTCCTGGTGAATCCCCTGAAGCATTCCAGCACAGAGCACAGTGAGTCCTAAACTATGCTTTGTGTGTGTGTGTGTGTGTGTGTGTGTGTGTGTGTGTGTGTGTGTGTGTGTATGTACACAATACCTTGTGTGACTTCTGGTAAAACAGCAGCTTTCATAGGCTGGCCTAGCTTCCTGTTCAAGGGGAATGTTCACTTTCCTTGTCAGGATTTCTCTTGTTCCCTTTGGGCTATCCCAGTCGATCTAAAACTCAGTTTTAACCTGAGTTAGTTACTCTCCTTGTTGCTTTGACAAAATACCTGACCGAAGCAAGTTAAGAAAGGAAGGCTCACAGTTCAAGGGGGTCCAGTTACAGTAACCCCACCAGGGCTCTGTCGAAGCCTATTAAGAAATTCTTTTGGATGTTCCATTGATACCACTGGGAGACCCCCCTCTTTTCTGAAGGGAAACAGAGGAACAGTGGATAGAGGGAGGAAGGGAAGGGAGAAGGTGGGAAGGATGAAAGAAGAGGGACTGTATTATATGGGAGAAGAATAAATTTTAAATTTTCAAAAAAAAGAAAGAAATGTTTTTTTTTTTTTTTTTTTTTTTTAAGATTTATTTATTTTAGAGGGACAGGCCAGAAGAGGGCACCAGATCTCATCATGGAGAATTGAACCTAACAGTCTGTGCTCTTAACCACTGAGCCATCTCTCCAGCCCAAGAAATGTTTTTGTCAAGGGACTATCATGGAGACCTAACGCTCCAGGCTACCCAAAATAAAAGAGTTAATGGAGTTGTGCTGGCCCCCAGCTAGCGGAGGATCATTCTGCCGAGAGTCAGAATCACCTAACACCATGGCAAAGAGATGGGGAGCGTAATTATCCTTCTGACAAGGCAATGTGTGCTCCCCTTGTAAGGTTCCCTGCCCTCTACAGCTGCTTCAGGACCACCATGGACAGGCGGTATCAGCAGTCAGAAAGCAGAGACTGTACAGGAAGTGAGGCCAAACTATCAAACTTCAAGGCCCGCCCTCAGTGACTCACTTCTTCCAGCAAGGTTTCACCCCTAAGATGTTATCATCTTTCCAAACAGCACCACCAACCAGGAACTAATGTCCAAACACACAACCGTGGTGGGGAGGGTAGGTGAGTGGTGGAACGGGGGTGGGGAGGACAGTGGAGGGTGGGAGTAGGGAGGAGGATTGGGGTCAGGGGCTGGTGGTATGGGGGATAGGAGACTGTGGGGTGTGGTGGGGATGGGTGGGGGTAGGGGTGGAGGTGGAGGGTAGGAGCATGGGTGGAGGGATCAAGGGGTGGGGTGTGGAGGTTGGGAGAGTGGGGAGTATGGTGGTGGGGGAGGGGTAGGGATGGGTAGGAGGCTGGAGGTGGGGGGTGGGGTGGGGGTGGGAAGGGGTGGGAATGGGGAGGGCGCCATATTCAAATCATGACACAGCCCCATGAAATTCATCCCAGGTGATATCTTGTTTACTTGTTTGTTACAGGACTATATAGTTCCAGCTATCCTGAAACTCACAGGTACCCACCTACCTCTGCCTCCCAAGTGATAGAATTAAAGGCTTGGACCACTACATGTGATGTCTTTCCTCTCCCTCTATGTCTAGTTTGGAATGGTAGCTTCGCATCTTGGGTCTGAAAGCTTCCCCATCACCACTGGGAGCAATGGTCACTGACTGGTGTCATGTTGTATTGTATCTAGCATATCTTTTTTTTTTTTTTTCTCTTTCTTTTTTTCGGAGCTGGGGCCCGAACCCAGGGCCTTGCGCTTGCTAGGCAAGCGCCCTACCCCTGAGCTAAATCCCCAAGCATATCTTTTATATTATTTTTGACTAGTATTTTTAATAAAAAAAATTTTTTTAATCAGAGTTTCTCTGTGTAGCCCTGGCTATCCTGGAACTTGCTCTGCAAACCTCAGAACTCAGAGATCCACCTGCCGAGATTAAAGTTGTGTGTCACCACCGACTAACAAGTTTTTTTCAAGGTTTGTTTTATATGTCTAAGTGTTTGCCTGAGTGTGTCTATGTGTACCACATAAGTACTTGGTGTACACAGAGGCTAAAGGAAGATGTCCAATCCCCTGATTGGGGGCTGATTGATACAGACAGTTGTGAGCCGTCATGTGGGTGTTAGGAACCAAACCCGCATTCTGTGCAATCGCAGAGAGAACTCTCACCGTTGAGTCATCTCTCCTTTTATTCCCTTAGGTTATGTGTATGAATGTATGTCTGTGTGTGCGTGTGCACACGCGAGTACACTTCACTCAGAGTCCAGAAGAGGGTGGTAGACACTGCGGAGTTAGAGTACAAGAGGCTGTGAGCCAAGCAGCGTGGGTGCTGGGGGCCAGACTCTGATCCTCCGCAGGAGAAGCACGCACTCCTAAGAGCTGAGCCAGCTCTGCAGCCACAACCCACGTATAGTCTAAATCAAGTCGAGGTCACACCTAATGCCAAGACAGCTGGGTGCAGTGTGGCTGCTGGGCTGTGCTGTTTAGGAAATGCGAACACAAAATCAAGTCTGTGCATGGTCAGCCCTCATGCACTCTTTTCAGATCCGTCTGATTCGTGGTCACCTGAGTCCTCCTCACTCCACCGATGCAGGGGAATGGCTGCATTCATCTGCTTGTTTTTGCAGGAAGATCCGTGGCTTTCATTGGATTCTCAAAGAGGTCTTTGACCAAAAGGAACAAAGCAATCAGATTCTCTAGGCCACAGGAGAGGTATGATCACTAGGCTAAAATCTCAGGCCCATCTCCAACTGGCTGTGTGACTTTGTCTTAGCCTTGATGTCGACCTCTGCCGGAAGAGGACACAGGTGGCTGAGCATGCCTGCATGATCTCGTATCTGTCTGTGCCTTTCCCCCATTCTGCTTGGATATCATGGGGTCCCACTTCAGGTCCCAGTTCCATTCTGCCAGCACAAGGCCCTGGTCAGAGTGGAAGTTGGAAAGGTGGAGGAAGGGGGTCTTTCCCTAGCTCCTCTCTGCTGGGGGAGACTCATGTGTGCTCTGTGATTCATTTCCAGCAAGCTGCCCTTATTCCCGGGCCACTGCAACACCCTAAGCCCCCTTGCCTGTGACTCTCCTCACACTTATTACCAGATCATCTGAGACACATCCAAGAAGACGAAGATGCCCTTCTTGGTTGCAAGCTTCCTCTAGAAGACAGAACTTTCAGAAAACAGACTATGGTGTCTTTGAGAATCAAGGGGAAACATCTCAATGGGATCCTCAGAGGCCCTCCGGCCTCCATTCCCTTGGGTCAACGCAGACTTTTCTCTCCCTGTGAGGGCCCCTTTCTGATTATAGATGACAAGTGTGAAAGGAAGACCCAAAACTGTACCTGGGCATGTGTGCTAGTTCACTTTTATATCTTGATGATAAAACACGCAGGAGACAACTGGAGGGTGGAAAGGTTTATTTTGCCTCCATCACAGTGGGTGAGGTCCAGCAGCAGGATCCAGAAGCTGCCTGCTCACATCTGGGCACATCAGGAGGCAGGGCGATGAACTGTGGCTCTTAGCTGGCTTTTGTACGGATGCAATGATAGAATCCAGCCTCTCCGGCCACAATATCTGCCTGCAGCAGCCTGTCTCCTTTCACACAGGCTCTCTACTGAGAATCAGAGAACCTGGCTATGGGCCAGGAAACCTCCCCCATCCTCACAGAGGTGTAAGAAGACCATCTACTTCTGCTCCGTGCCTCTGGTTCATCTCCTAGGAGGCCCCACCATTCTGTCTGTCCCTAGCGTTGGAACCTGACTCTCCTTGGATCCCCCACCATGTTGTTGCCCCTGAGACTGTCTGTGTGTCTGTTTGTAGCATTGAGAAGTCTTCTTTAAAATGCTCCTTGGTCTCTAATGATCCTGCTCAGAGCCCTTCTGGAAGCCCCAGCCACGGCAGACCTTTCAGCTCCCTCCCTTTCCTTGGAGTGTGTTTTTAACTTTCATATGTGTCTTTGTCTGTGTAAGCTCCTGTGAATCCTGGAGCTGAAGTTGGAGATAGTCCTGAGTCAACACATGGAGCTGGAAACTGAACTGTGCTCGTCTGGGAGAGGAAGAAGCTCTCTTAACCTTTGAGCCATCTCTCCAGCCTCCTAGATTTCTCCTTTTCCCACTTCATTTATCCCAGGATTGATTCCAGTGGCTGGGAAGGTCTCACCCACATGCGGGGACAGCCTTCCCTTTTCAGCTAATCCAGTGTGGAAATGTTCACAGACGTGTGCCCTACCCACGCCATAGGTGTTTTGCAATCCAACCTCCCTGGTGATGAAATTTAATCATCCCATCCCAGTAAACCCTTTTTTTTCCTCATAAACGTACTATTATCGAATTGTTTAAGATTATATCAAAATACAGAAAAATACTACAGACAGATCCTCTTTTCCCAACCACCTCCATCCAGAGCAATGGTTCTCAACCTGCCCAATGCTGTGGTCCTTCAACGCAGTTCCTCGTGTTGCCGTGATCCCCCAACCATAGAACTGCTGTTGTTGCTATATCATAGTTGTAGTTTTGCTACCGCTGTGAATGATAGCGCAAATGTCTGATACACAGGGTTTCTGGTGGGGTCTCGAGCCACGGGTTGAAGACCACTGATCCAGACTGTCAGTCCTTGTGTTCTCATGGCTCATTTGTCCCAACAACCCATCAGTGTGGTCAGGAGCTGAAGCCTGAACTGGATTCAGACGGCATTACTCTTTTATAAGTGTCACTTCCTGCCTTGGCTCAGTTCACTCTCCGATCCTGTGGGCTCCCCTTGGCTGTGAAGTTTCACAGACTTCCCATTGGTGACCTTGACCACTTTGAGCCAGATGTTTTGTAGAACATCCTCAGTTGGGCTTCATTTGGCACATCTCTGGCTAACCCAGAGTGATGGGAAGAGGACCAAAGAGGTGACAGCTCCTTCTTGTCCCGTCACATCAGGAGAGTACATCACTGTGTTAGCCAGGGCCTGCATTTCCGAACCACCAAGTCAGTTCGTGCCAAGCACACAGTGAGTACCTAACCCGTGTTCCTCCACATAGTAGGACCTAGATAACATCTCGGAAGAGGACGCTGTGGGAATCACACCCTGCTGCTTTGCCACATTCCCCTGGGGAATCCCTCCCTCTCTCCACTGGCTCCAGGCTCTGCCCACCCTGAGAGAGCCCACAGGAACCTGAGTCAACCCCCGCCAATGGCTTACCCAGCCAAAGCAACCTTCACAGCCTTGCCAAGCACTCTGCTTCCAAACAGCACATGAAAAGCCACAGATACTTAAACAGACAGTGTCCTTGTCTTAAAACCAAGCATGTCCCAGAGCAACAACAGGATAACCGGGAGGAGTCCCTGTGAGGATCCAATATTGATGATGTCACTGGAGCCAGAGATTTCCAACCAGACCAATGACTCATTGCCTCAGTGAACATTTGCAAGTGGAGATGTGTGGATGGAGGGATATCCTGTGGGGCACACTGTGACATAGAATAGGTTCCATGGTGAGATGTTTACTATGGTTTGTTTTTGTTTGTTTGTGAGCGAGTGTGTGTGTGTGTGTGTGTGTGTGTGTGTGTGTGTGTGTGTGTGTTCATGCACGTGCGTGTTTATGTTTTATTTGGGGAGAGGGGAAGAGTTGAAAGTCAAAGGGTGGACACGAGGGGAGGGGGAGATGAAAGGGACTGGGATCCCTGATGTGGAACTCACAAAGAATAGATGAAAAGTTAAAAGCAAAAACAAAAACACCAGACACATCCGTGGAGAGAGATGCTGGTCTGAGGCATCCATCATAACCATGGATGGCTGCACATACCCTCAACATAGGAAGGGACACTAAATAACTTTAGGTGATGGACAGTAGCCTGCCCCGTGAAGGGGCCCAGCTTACACACAGACTCTGTTTTCTCCCCACTTTGTTTTAAGGCAGTGGTTCCCAAACTGTGGGCTGGGACCCCCTGGGAGACCGCAAACAACTCTGTCACAGGAGTTGCATACCAAATATTTACATTATGATTCATACCAGTAGCACAATTACAGTTATGAAATAGCAACAAAAATAATTTTTTACGGTTAGGGGTCTCCACAACAGGAGGGACTGTATTAAAGGGTATCAGCATTACGAAGGCTGAGAAGCACTGTTTTAGGAAAGGAGGCAAGAGAAGCTGTTGCCTGGGGCCCATGGCTGGGAGAGGGCAGGGTCCTTCCTGTTTTAGTCCCTCTACCTCCAGGCTGTCTGCAAAGAAGAGAGCAGGAAGTCTCAGCATAGCCTCGACTACATACCTGAGGGTCAAAGCCACGGCAGATTGGCCTGCGAGTCCTGGGAGAGAGGGAACAGCCCAACACACACACAGATCCAGAGAAGGCTGAACCCCTCCCCTGGGGCTCTAATCAGGCCCGGATGAGAATGTACTGGCCTGCCAGAGGCAGCTCTGCTGGCTGTGCGTTCCGAGCAGTGGCTTCATCTAACCAGTTCCTCCTAATCTGATACCAGCAGAGGCAGAAACCAGAGTGGGATTCCTGTTTACCCTCTTAGAATGGGCACAGCAGAAGTGCCCATGGCACAAATACCCACCTCCTTCCACTGCCAAGTTCAGGAGACCCCGAGGTGAATAGAGCAGGAAAACTAAGGTCTAGGAAGTTCCCTTGGCTTCTTCTGATGTGGTGTTTAACTTCCTGCCTTCTGGAAAGACTTGGGAGGCCCATCAAGCCTGGGATGCTAGCCCATCATTGAGCTCTGTGATCAGTTAAAAAAGCTGAAGAAAGCCGGGGAAGTGTCTCAGTTGGGAGAGTGTTCATCCGTCCAACATGCTAAAGCCTGGGTTCCACCTCCAGTACTGCATATGCTGAGTATACTGATACAGGCCTGTGATCCCAGCACTCAGGACATGGAGGTAAGAGGATCAGAAGTCCCAGGCCATCCTCAGCTGCATAGTGATAAGTCAGCCTGAAATCCCTGGAGACCCTGCCTCAAAGAGAAGAAAGAAGGAAGGAAGGGAAGGAAGGAAGGAAGGGAAGGGAAGGAGGGAAGGAAGGAAGGGAGGAAGGAGGGAAGGAGGGAAGGAAGGAAGGAAGGGAGGGAGGGAAGGGAAGGAAGGGGGAAGGGAAGGGAAGGAAGGGAAGGGAAGGGAAGGGGGGAAAAGGGGAAGGGGAGGGGAGAGAAACACTCCCCGCTGCCATCTCTCATGGGTGTGAAAATTCAGGAGAAATGTGCTGAGGAAAAAGAACACAGGCGCCAAGTCCAGTTCCCAGTCAGAGCTCTGGGGGGACCCCCAGGCCCTGAGTATGTTCTGGACATCTGACAGCCTCTGGGCAAAGCCACAGCCAGGAAGTGTGCAGCCAAGTTGGCTGAAGGTGCTGGAAAGTGACTCAGCCCCAGAGCCTGAGCCCGCTCCTGTGTCTGCTGGGGCATCTGATCTTGTCTCTGTCCTGCCTCCCTGGTCCTACCTTACCTGTCTATCCAATGGCCACAGTAACCTCATTACCCAAGGTCTAAAAATGAAACCAGCCTCAAGGTTGGGATACATTAAACTATTCAAAAGGTCACAAGGATCCTTTGTCCTTAACGGCTTCAACCCAATGACTACACACCCCGACTCCCCCATCACAGGCACCCGGTGCCTCAGAGGACAAACGAGCTCAAAGCTATTGGTACCACAAAGATGTCCCCTCAGACCTTCTGGCATCTGCTCTCACATCCATTGCCTTCCCAGGGGGAGGAGCCAAAGCCAGCTAGAAAGCTCACAGCCTTCTTGAACCAGGCCAAGATGGCTGCCCAGTTTTTAGACTATGGTCGCTGGTCCTACTACACTTCTATGCAAACTTCATGGGAAGCTTCAGAGCTTCAGACAAGGACTGTGTGTGTGTGTGTGTGTGTGTGTGTGTGTGTGTGTGAGAGAGAGAGAGAGAGAGAGAGAGAGAGAGAGAGAGAGAGAGATCTTGATTTTATTCATTTCCATCGCTATAGTAAAATACCCTGTCAAAAGCAACTTAAGGGAGAAAGGGTTTGCTTTAGCACACAATTCCAAGTTACAGTCCATCATAGCAGGGAAGGCACAGCCTCAGGAGCTTGAAAGAACTGGTCACAATGCATCCAGAATGATCAAGAGTAACAAACCATGATTAAATCCTGCATGCTCTAAGGAATGTTGCCACCCACAGTAGGCAGGTCTTCCAACCTCAGTTCATTTAATTACGATAATCTCCCAACAGCAGCAACAGGTCAATCTGATCTGGAAAAAAATCCCTCAGTGAGACTCATGTCCCAGTCGATTCTAGAGTGTGTCGAGTTGACAAAACTATCTTGGGGAAAGAGTGTTTCCAGTGCCCTAGTCAACTTCTGGGTTATAGATCTTGCTGTGTGACGGGGCCTTAGTCAAGTGCTTGAAGGGGGCTTTCAGAGAGCAGGCAGGGGCAGCATGATGCTGGGGAGACCTGGGCTGTCAGCCAGGATGTGTGATAAAGGAAAGAACAGAGCTTGCACTGTTTCCTTGGGGAACTTAGGCAGCCCCTGACTCCAGCCCAAGCCTATGCACTAAAGAGGGTGGTAGAGCAATGAAAAGAGGGCCCCAGAGAGGAAAGTTACAACTCAGGAGTGGGGAGCCAAGGCTGCCAGGGAGCACCCCACCCATGGCACTGCCATAGGAACAGAAACAAACAGGCCTGAAAAGGCCATTGAACAGGCACAGTGTAATCCCCAGACACTGGAAAGACGGGCACCCATCCTGGCCACAGCAGTCACAGTGCCAGGCATGACGACCAGCCCCAAGGGTTCTATGACCACAGACCTGCTAGGGCCCAGACTTAAGCGGTCACAATGCAGCGGAGGGGCAAATGCTGGATCTCAGGCCTGTGCCTGAAGAAGGGAAGGCCACCCCTCTAAGGATGGAACTGGGGGGATTCCGGGCCACGACACCTAGCTGGACCTTGTAGGGAAGGCAGAGTGGACTGAGCAGGCAGGAAACGGGAACACAGGAGCAGGGTAGGCACAGAGCTAAGCATTCTAGGGCTCATGGCCTCGGTAACCAAGGTTCTCCTGGAGCAAGTAGGCCAGAGAAGAGGGATGAGGAGGGTGCCTGCAAAATATAGGAGCCTCACATTCCCTAGGGGTGTGGAGAGGTGAGGAAGACTGCCCAGAACCTGTCCTCTGATGCTATAAGGTCATGGGGAGGGGGGACTAGAAGAGGCACAATCAGAGGTGGGTGATCCAAGGAAGCTGAGAAGGGCAGGGTAGGTACATGGGCTGTGCAAAGGAGTCAGTGTTTTACTGCTATCCCCCAGACTGTCCTCCAGGTAGCCAGCACTCTCAGGGCAAGCCAGACCTGAAGAGCTTTTGAACGCCCCTTGCCTTGAAAGTTACCTCATTCCTCCCAGGGATCCCCAGACGGGGGGTTCCTTTCATTCTCCAGTTTCCTCCAGGCTCCAAAAGAAACTCACTTCCTAGATCTGTAGCTTGGCCTCTACTCAGGGCCTGTGTCCTAGGAAGGTGCCTGGACAGCTATAGAGAGAGGCCTGGGTCAGGCGGCAGCAAGAGGGCCTCTGAGCAGTACTGGAGTAAAGATTGTTGGGGGAGGAGTGGCCTCATCATCCTCACCCCCCACTCTACCCCACCCCCTTCCCATGCAAGCTCTTGTCCCTCCCAGGCTACCAGGAGCCCAAACTCTTCCCTTGGGGAAGCAGAGGCAGACACTTTGCATGCCCATCTCTCCCTCCCTCCTATGGACAGAGAGACAGTTACCGGTTCCTCTATCCAGAAGTTAGAACCATAATGACAGTTGTCAGTGGTGTCCTAGTACACACATATGTCAGTCAACCTGGAAACCTGTTTCCATTCCCGTGGAACAAGAGACCGTACGTGTAAGTTCCCAAAGCCACTGACTCAAAGCTCATGGCTGACCTACGTCTACACTATGCTGCGTCTAGGACCATGGCCAGATCATCAGCCCCGTCCTCGGCAGGGGCGTGTGGGCAGGAGAGGGGGGTGTTCAGGTCCGTCCCCAAAGATCCTCATGCCAGAATTACACCATGAAGTCAAATGTGACCTTTTTTGAGACAGGGTCTCCTGAAGCCCGGGTTGATCTCAAATTTGCTGTGTAACCAGGGGTGACCTTGAACTTACTCTCTTGTTTCTTCCTCCCAGAGCTGGCATTACAGACACACGCCACCATTTGGGTTTATGTGGACCCGGACGTCAAACCCCAGGGTCTGGTACATGTGGGGTGAGCACTCCACCTCCTACCATATCCCCAGCTTCTACCATGAAGAATGAGCACTGAAGGCTCCGAGACAGGGGTTCAAGCACTGACCTGTTCTTAGGCTGGACAGGCGAGGTAGGGGGGCCAGAGAGAGCTGGCCCGTGCTGAAGGTTGGTAAGAGGCCAGAGAACGCAGATAGAGCCCTGGAAGGATCATGTAAAACCAGAGGCTACAGCAGCTCAGCTTCAGCTAAGGAAGCAAAAGGGAGGGTCTCGGATGTCCAGAGCTTTTCTAGCCTGTGGGGAACCTGAGAGTTGTAGCTGTCTTTGGAGGAGCCACAGGACCACGGGATGAAGGGAAGGCGACTGATGCTCTCTCTCTCTCTCTCTCTCTCTGTGTGTGTGTGTGTGTGTGTGTGTGTGTGTGTGTGTGTGTGTGTGTGGAGGGTGTGTGTGTGTGTGTGTGTGTGAGATGGGCATGATGGAGCCAAGGCCAGCTTGGCCAGATGAAAGATTCTGAACATCAGAGCTGAAAGTGGTAGAGAGAAAAGGGGCAAGAAACACTGCTTTTTTGGCAGGCCTGAGCCCCTGGATGGGAAAAGAAGGGGCCTCTAGTCCCTAAGACCATCCTGCATCTATATGACATGGGGCGGGGGGCACAAGGCTGAGTGGCAGAAAGCGAGACAAGCCAGACACACCAGGGCAGAGTCCATGATTCAACTGCCAGGGTGGGCTGCGGTGTTACAGGCAGGGATTAGAGCCAGAGGGCACCTCCTGAGCCTCCTGTGATTTCCTGGATCCTTTGTCCCAGAGCAAAAAAAAAAAAAATGGACCAGGCATATGGATGGTGGCAAAACAGAGACAGCCTGTTACAAAGAGGATGGAGTTCGTGAGAGTGAACGAGTGTGCAGAGCTGGGGCAAACTCCAAGGCTCAAAAGCCCCAGGCCACAAGAGCCCTGATCCTCCTCGGGTCACCCCACCCACCTCCTCCAGCATTTGGAGAGTGCAGGCTATTCCTGAGAATGCCTGTCCACTACACGCGGCCTGGCGAGGGGATTCCTGCGGTTTAGCCCACTGGCTTTCCCTATATTGTGTCAGTCTTGATGATCCCAGAGCCTCCCTTTCAGCTCACTGGGGCCTCCTGTGTGGGGTGGCATGGCCTCCCTGTTCCCAAGTTTGGCTACAGACCAGTCTGGTGTCTAAACCTTGCATCCAAGTAGGAACTGATCAGGAGGATGTTAGGACACCAGCACCCACCAACTGCTTTGCATTCCTGTCAGAGGACTAAGTCTCCCTACAACCCGTCAGGCCAGTCAGGCCTGTGGAGAGGCTGTGGCAGCAGGTGAGGAATTGATGGAGGCTCTTAGACAGGTTAGGCCCTGTTCTCAAGTGGGGCACCAAAGCACCTTCCATAGCCGTGGCCGTGAAGATATAGAGCCCAGTCACCACCCCAATACCAACCGACTTTGAGGAAGGAGTCAAACCAGCCTCCCCTAATTGCATAACTTGTGAGCTCACACTCTCTCTCCCCTGCCTTCTCAGAAGGGGACAGAGACTTGGAAGCACCTCCATAATCCAGAAGCAGGGTTAGGTAGGACCCAGCGGTCTGTAATGAAGGCAAGAGCCTCCCCTTCCCAGAGGCTGAGGCAGAGAAATGGCCACTGAGCACCCTTGACCCGTTGAAGCACCACTGGGCTGTGGGACTCTGGCACTGGTTCCATGGCCTCTGAGCAGGCACTGCCCACCTTTAGAGTGTGCATCTTGGGGAATGG
This sequence comes from Rattus rattus, assembly GCF_011064425.1. Classification (NCBI taxonomy): domain Eukaryota; kingdom Metazoa; phylum Chordata; class Mammalia; order Rodentia; family Muridae; genus Rattus; species Rattus rattus. The sequence continues at coordinate 9,072,286 of NC_046158.1, forward strand.
TTATTCAGGGTTCCCATAGTGCCCAGCAAAGCCACAGGGAAAGCTTCAATCTGCTCAGACATCCAGGTCCAAGCCCTTAGAGCACCCACAGCACACCCCCAGGCTCTGAGGCTTCAGGGACCTTAGTGTCATCCAATGTTAGTGCCTCCAATCTGTTACAGTCTCTGATCCTCCCTCTGCCACTGTGGTGCCCCATACCCTCCTTCTCAGAACTATGGGTCCTCAGTGGGCCCCTCACATGGACACTTTAGGCAAGACTTTTCACAGAAGCCTCAGTTGCATTTTACCCTGCCCCTGCCAGCCTGGGTTCAGGACCCTCTCTCACACAGCGGTAAAAGACTTCTCTCAATAGGAAGACTCTCTTTGGGGATTCTTCTTACTACCAAGCACAGAGTCGATGCGCATGCTTCCTTACTCAACCTTGACCTCTGGGGCTGGCTTTGCTTTTCTATCTCCCTTCCGTGTTCCTCGCATACCCCAAGCTCAGAGGACTGGGGTGGTCCCACCCTTTGCTTACTTCATGTCCAGGGTCAAGGGGGGCAGGGGTACCCTGAAGCCATGAGCTAGGCAGATGGCAGGCTGGGGAGAACTGGTTGTGGAGGGAAAAAGAAAAGGTTGGGGACACTCACCATCAGCCTGGCCACAGAGGGCATTGCAGATCCAAGAACAGTTCCTATCATGGCTGAAACCAGGAGGGGCTGCTAGGCAGAGGGTGCAGCTCAGGAAGAGGTCAGAAGCAAGGCGAAGGCCTCTGCCCAAAAACACCAGCCGAAGGGAACTCTGGCAGCACCCTGGCTCTACTGGGTGGTCAGCCTTCCCAGCAAACGCAGAGCCCTGGACCTGGGCTGAAGTGCCAGGATGGTATGGACAGGATAGCACAGTATCCTCTGGGATATTCTGTCTACCACCAACTCAAGGGGCTGCACGGCAGAACTGGCATATGCCTCTGGCACAGTCCATACTTCCCATGAACTCTAACCTCTGACACTGTAAGGGTAAGTAGCCAGCAGTCCCCTTCATAGCCCACCCCCATGAACAGCTCCCAGGTTACTTCCTAGGCTGGCCCTTTAATGCTTCATCTTACAAGGGACCTGGTATGAGGAGCCAAGAGCCATTGCGATGGCAAGAGCTGGCCAGCTGGCCTCTGTCCAAGCCCCACTGTCTTTTTCTGAGGTGTGCCCAGCTGGCCCTTTAAGAGGCCGGGGGCACTACTGGCAAACGCACAGCTGGCCCAGTACTGGGTCGGGCACGTTCCTGCTCCTCGTGGAAGACCTAGCTGGAGAAGAGACAAAATGTTCTTGCACAGCCTGGTAAACAAGCCTGAAGTGTTTTGAAAGCTTCTGCCTATACAAAGGACTGGGCTAGAAATGCAAGAGTTGCAAAAGGAGACGCTGGACTGCAGGAGGGGGCTGTGCTGTAACGGAACTGCCCTGTGCATGTGTGTGCACGCCAGACAGCTCTGTCTGTTTGGGGAGGGGCATGTACACACCTGTGTGCAGTGGTGGGCTCTGCCTGTGTGGAGGGAAGAGTGTGGCCACACCTGTGCATAATTGTGTCATCTGCCCGTGTAAGAGAAGGTGTGTGTATGTGTGTACTTGTCGGCTGGCAAGGAGGTATTTGTACACATACCCTTGTGTGCATACATACAGCCTATGGCTGTATGTGAGTGCAGGGGGTCAGGATCATGCAAATGTGAGCTTATACACACAGGTACAGCTCCACACAGCTCTCCCTGGAACCTAGCTGTCTAAGTCAGGATCACGCTTGCTGTGATGAAACACCATGACCAAAGCAACTCGGGGGAGAAAGGGTTTATTCAGCTCACACCTCTGCATATTTTTTACCACTGAAGGAAGTCAGGGCAGGAACTCAAGCAGGGCAGGAACCTGGAGGCAGGAGCTGATGCAGAGGCCATGGAAGGGTGCTGCTTGCTGGCTTGCTCTTTGAGATTTGCTCAGCCTGCTTTCTTATAGAAACCAGAACCACCAGTCCAAAGATGGCACCACTCACAATGGCTTGGTCCTCACCCATCAATCACCAATTAAGAAAATCCCTTATAGCTGGATCTTGTGAAAGCATTTTCTCAATTGAGGTCCCCTTCTTTCAGATGACTCTAGCTTGGGTCAGGATGACATAGACTAATCAGGACACCAGCTCTACAGAGCACAGGCTAAGATTGTCTTTGGCCCAGGCTCCAGGGCCCCTAGCCTAGGGTTGGAAGGGTGCCAGGAACCCTGCTCCCCTGACAGCTAATTAGAGTCAGGAGCACAGTGACCTGGTGACTGAAGACAAGGAGTCTGAAGAACCATGAAGCCGAAGAAACCAGGTGAGCAGCCCTCAGGGGCAAGCGCTTGTCACAGGGCCAGACTCAGCTCATCTGGGACCAATCTCAGTTGTAATGATGGTGCCAAGAGCTTTGGCACCCCACTGGGGACTTACCCTGTGCTACAAAGATCCACCCCCACACCAGCTCAGCCACCTGGACCATGTCAACCCCAGAGCATGTCCTCCAAGGCTGCCTTGCTATGCGAAATGGGCAGACGGCCGTGTGCGATTGGGTTAGAGGCAGACAAGCTGCCTGGCACTAGGAACCAATCCTCATGGCCCACCTCTGTGTCAGTGACAAGAGCTGTCCTCAGCTTGTCCTCTGCCTGTACCCATCCTGCAGGGGAGACAAGCTTTACTCTGAGTCATCCTACATAGAGGCTGCAGTCACCTGTCTATGCAACGACTTAAGGATATGGCTAGGCACTGAGGACATCAGCACAGGACAGCCTCTGCCCTAGGACAGGCAAAAAGCAGGACCTCCTAGTGTTCCAGACAGGGAGAGAGACACAACACAGTAGAGGGAGCACAGCGAGGCATAGAACCAATCTAGGGTGTGAAGACAGGGACGGTCTGTGGAGTGGAGGTGCAGGAAAAGTCTGAAAGAAGAAGGCTGCAGCCATTAAAGTAAAGACTAGAACAGGACTGAGTCCATAGTAGTCACCCAGCCAACACTTGACCAGCAGGTAGCTGAACCTTATGAGACAGCACCCTAAAATGCAAAGGGGACAGAAAAGTGTCAGAGCTCTGCCAGTCTGGTGCCAACCTGACCTGACTGGCCCTGGCTGATGCCCACATCGGCCTATGCCTCCTCATGCAACACAGACGTTTCTCAGAGCCAGGGGTGGACTCTGTCCTTAGAGTGGCTGGAGAGAGCCTGGTGGATGGAACAGCCAAGTCCCTGGCCCCCTGCCCAGTCCATTGGGGGTGGCCTTGGGAGGTACACCCACCTCCTGGCTACAGCAGGAGGCAGCATAGCCAGGAGAACCATCTGGGAAATGTGTATCAGTAGAACTTGCAGCGGAGCCAGCCAATGCCAGGGCAGCCAGGGTGTCCACCCCTTCAGCTCCCACAGCGAAGGTAGGGGTGGGGTCTCTGGTGGAGCTGATCCTTTGGCTAACCGTAGGCTGGGCGGTATTCAGAACTCATAGGCTAGGCGAATCCTCTCCTGAAGTATCCCAAGGGAGAGGAGCAAGGTAGGGATCCAGCAGCCCCCTCGCCACTACAAAGCATGATAAGGCAGCCAGCAGGGAGCAGAGATGACATGTCTTGAGCTGCCCCCAAAATCCTCAGGCAGGCAGACACATGGTGAGGGCTCGTCTCGATGCCCTGTGCTGGCCCCAGTCCTGTAAAGCCTGCTTAAGCTTGATTCCTTTCCCAGGAAAGTAGAGACGCCCCAAGAGCAGTGGGAAGAAGGGGATGGCACAGGAGGCCACTGTGCAGCTGTACTGTGCCCTCTGAGGCCAGGCCTGGGTCTCCTTCCGTGGTCTGGATGCTCAGCAGCTGTGCTGGGAGCCCTGTAGATGTACCACCATGTCAAAGGAGGCCGGTTGGAGGAGCTCAAGGTCACATGGCCAGAGGAAGAAAGCCTGTGTAAAAAGACTGACGATGGACTAGGCTTCCAAACCTTCTAGGTTCTAGGAGGATGGGAGGACAGGGACAGGAGTCCAGCCTGGAGGGTGGAGCCAAGGCAGGTGGGTGGAGCTAGATGTGGAGAATGGAGAGACTGCTTCTGAAGGCAGGGCACTCCCTCCCAGGAGGCCAGAGTTCTGAGAGTCAGTGGAGCTGGCATAGGAGGGAGAGAGAGGTAGCTGAGTCTGCGTCCAGTTCCTTCTGCCTCGTGTCCAGGCCCCAGGATACAAGGGCAGAGAGCGGGGATGGAGGGGAGTCTGTCTTAATCCGTCAGCAATGCAGGGAGAACCATGCCCTATCCCTGATCTCCAAAGGCCCACATACGGGGGATCCTCTGCTTCCCAAAACCAGAAAGACAGGAATGTCCCCACCGGATTAGGCCAGGGTCTTCCAGAGACCCCAGGGACACAGCAGCAGTAAAGGCCTGTTAAGGAAATGGACCATTTCATGTGGTCAAGAGGATGGGATCTGTGACCTGGGTGGAGACCTAATGTTCTGGACTGACCTGGCTAAGGGACCACCCTGAGACACAGTCTCCCTTAAGCCGTGTCACAGAGCTAGGCAGAATAACTATCCCTCTAATGAGACACTGTCCCTTGCTTTCTCCGAGTCCCATCCTGGAGCATGGTGGCTTATAGGGTCACAGCCACGAAGCTTCATAAGACCTCCCACTTTTCTGAATTGCTCAGAAAAACCTAATATTTCCTTTTGAAATTTCTTTGTTGGAAGCATGACTTGTCTTTAGGCATCCCCACTCTTTTCCTAAAGAAAAGAAGTCCCTGCCACATGGACTTCTCTTTGAGTCCATTCTTGGATTCCTTTATCAAAGAGGCTAAGAACCCCAAGAGGGGACCCCAATTTCCTGGAGAAGTCCCTGTCTCCTGTTACATACTGGACTGGACCTGTAGAGTAGGAGGGACCCAGACACCAGGACCTGACCAGGAAGTTGAGAGGTGGGTAGGTGGAACTTAACTCCCATATTTCCCACAGGACCATCTGAGGGGCAGCATCCCACGTACCTATCACTCAGGATCCCTGGAAGGTTCCTGAATTCCCACCATCCAGAAATGGAGGTTCTGAGGCTGCCTTCATTATCCACCCTTCACAGTTGCCATCATCCACACTGCCATCCATCCCAACATAGCTCCCAAATTGAGATCATTCCTCCTCCTCCTCTTCTTCTTCCTCCTCCTCTTCCTCCTCCTCTTCCTCTTCCTCTTCCTCCTCCTCCTCCTCCTCCTTCTTTCCTCTTTCCCCTCCTCCTTCCTCCTCTCCTCCTCCTCCTTCCTTCCTCTTTCCCCTCCCTCTTCCTCCTCCTCCTTCTCTTCCTCCCCCTCCTCTTCCTCTTCTTCTCTTCTTCCTCTTCCTCCTTTTTGCCCTCTTCCTCCTCTTCTTCCTCCTGCTCTTCCTCCTCCTCTCCTCCTCTTCTTCCTCTTCTTCCTCCTCCTCCTCCTCCTTCCTCCTCCTCCTCCTCTTCTTCCTCCTCCCCCTCTTCCTTTTCCTCCTCCTCCTCTTCTTCCTCTTCCCCACCCTCCTCTTCCTTCTCCTCCTCTCTCTTTCTTCCTTCCCCTCCTCTTCCTCTTCCTCCTCCTCCTTCTCTTCCTCTTTCCCCTCCTCTTCCTCTTCTTCTCTCCTCCCCTTCCTCCTCTTCTTCCCCTCCCTCCTCTTCCCCCCCCTCCTCCTCCCCCTCCTCTTCCTCCTTCTCTTCCTCTTCCCTCCTCTTCTCCTCTTCCTCCTCCTCCTTCTCTTCCTCTTTCCCCTCCTCTTCCTCTTCTTCTCTTCTTCCTCTTCCTCCTCTTTTGCTTCCTCTTCTCCTCCTCTTCTTCCTCCTGCTCTTCCTCCTCCTCCTCCTCCTCCTCCTCCTCCTCCTCTCTTCCTCCTCCTCTTCTTCCTCCTCCTCTCTTCCTCTTTCCCCTCCTCCTCCTCCTCTTTTGCTTCCTCTTCTCCTCCTCTTCTTCCTCCTGCTCTTCCTCCTCCCCCTCTTCCTCTTTGCCCACTTTCCCAAGGATCCCAGCTACGTAGTCACCATACCTCTGCACCCCATGTGCCAGAAGGCCTGGGTGATCTTTCTCTGGCCTTGCAGTTTAAATAGAGCGTTGAGGCAGTTCTTGAAGCCACAGGTCTGATGTTTCTTAGCCTAGACACATGCACACCACTGAGAGGGAAACAAGCTAAACTCTGCCTCCGAATTCATTTCCCAACTCAGTGTTCCAATTTCCTTTCTGTTAGTGTCACAAATACTTCAACCAAAAGCAGCTTAGGGGAGGAAAGTGTTTATTTAAACATACAGGTTATGCCCGTCCTTGAGGGAAGCAGGGTAGGTTCCTGAAGCGGAAACCATGAAGGAAAGCTGTTAGCTGGGTCACTCACAGACCCTTGTTCAGCTAGTTTCCTTGTAGAGGCCCCCACCTGCTAGGGAGAGTGCTGCCCGCAGTGGGCCAGGCCCTCCTGCATCAATTAACAGTCAAGACAGTTCCCCCACAAACATGCCAAAGGCCAGTCCTTCACTTGAGACACCTTTCCTGAGGAGATCTGGGCTGTGTCAAATTGACAGTCTCCCCTCCCTCCTCAATAGTGCATGGGTGACCTAAAGACAGGACTGGGGTAGGAGCCAGTGATCTAGAATGAAAGCCAGACCCTCCCCTCCCAAAGGCTGAGGTTGAGAAAGGGCCACCAACACCCTGAAGTGTCCCTGGGTTATCCAACTCTGGGGCAAAGAGGGGCCTGGGGGTGTGGATCACATAGCCTACAGCCAGGCAGACAGTCACACAGGCTAACTGGCGTCTGACAGACCAGGCCCCACACAGCAGGATGATACCCCAAGTGCCCCTCAAATCCAAACTGACCCTACTCTGGTAGGCACTAGGCAGCCTGGAGCCACATGCTCAGGGGAAACAGTGCCCAGTGTGCTGGGGAAGCCAGCCAGAGGGACATACACACTCCGGGAGTTTGGGAGATTAAAGCCAGCCACATAAACATGACCAGGAAGTGTCTCCACTGCAGTTCCCCCGGCAGACAGCGTCCCCACAGGAATTGCCCAATGGCTCTGTTGCAATGGTTTTAAATTCTGGCGCCAGCCCTGCAGATACACGGCTGTCAGATCCAGGCCTCCAGTCCCCCCAACACCCCGGCTGCCCCAGCTGCAAGCCAGAGCGCCTTGGGTTTAGGGGACAGGATGGTTGTGGAACAGAGGCTGACAGCAGGGAGATTTATACCAAGTATTAGCTCCAATCTGGATCTATCATCATTCAGAAGAGCACCAGGGTGTCACTGGCCCATCCCAAGGAAGGCAAAGGGCCCCAAACCTGTGTCCGCCTAGAAGACTGTGGGGCCTGGCTGCTCTTAGCTCACAGGCTCCTGTGGGCAGTTGGACTCCTCAGCTCCGTTACATAAAGGCTGGTCCTAGGGCAGGAGGGTCTGAACTGCCCCTCATGCCAACCTAGTGTAATGACCTTCCCTCTGCTCCGGGCCCAATTGGCTGTCCTGGCCTCTCTCCTTGCTTTCTCCTCCCCCAGAGGAAGGCAAAACCAGCCCCAGGTACTCCCTGCCACTGCCACTTCTCCCCACTGAGGGGCTTCCGTGATTTTCTCCTGTCACACACTTCTCATAGAACACAAACTACCAAGGACCTCAGCACACCGATGTCCTGGATCCTGCCTGGAAGTGGGTCCTGTCACCCATTCCCAGGTGAGAAAACTCAGGTGAGATGCAGAAGCCCAGCCAGGACCACACCCCAAGCCTCAGATGTGTTCCTGGTCACGTCCATCATCTTTGGTCTGGACAGGAGCCAGACTATTCCCCCATGTCCCCACATCCTGCAAGGGTACCATCTCCACCTCAGACCTGCTCTGACCTTCCCAGTCTAATTGTCCAGCTCCAGCAGTCATGGATCAGGTCCAGACCCAGGGCCTTAGCAGCACACGCAGGGCCGTACCCACAGCAACGTGGACCTCCCCAACCTCTTCAGAACAGGAGATCCTGGGAAAGCCGGGACTGTGAACATGTCAGGAACCACCCTCTACAAGGCGGCCTCCCCTTGCCAGTCCTCTGACTGGGGTCTGCCACTCCTCAGAGCCCCTGTTGGACCATCCTCTCTCTCTCTCTCTCTCTCTCTCTCTCTCTCTCTCTCTCTCTCTCTCTCTCTCTCTCTTTTTTTTTTTTTCAGAGGTGAGGACACTGTTCAGCCGCAGTCAAGCTCAAGGCTATGACCAAGACAGTGCCTCCCCATCGGCCACCAAAGAAGGTTCAAAGTTTCACTACTGGAGCCTGTCGGGGTGGAATGGGGGTGGAATGTGAGCCTTCTCCCACGGAACCTGCTTTCCTTAATGGGTAATCACAGACACTCAGGTTTATATGTTAAAGGAGGTTTAGGAGCATTTAATAGCTCATAAAATTTTATTGTTCCAGCTAAAACCAGTGATAACTGGCCTGAGCAGTGGCTGTCCCCTCCCCCAACACCCCACCCCGTTTATTGAAGAGTGAACGTTTGCTCTGCAGAGGACAGGAGAAAAGAGAAATGTGCATCTTCCCATAAGGGGTGTCCTGCCCCACCCCCAACACATGCTCCTTTCCACTCCCAAGCAGACAGGCAGCGCTGCCTGTGCCCCAACTGTGGACCCAAGTGACATCAGTTATATAGCGCCTACTGTGTACCTTATTGGAGCCACAAGGAATGAGGACACATGTCAGGCCAGGTATTTTTAATTTAATGTTTTATTAGCACACATTAATTATACATAATGCTGGGTTTCAGCCAGATGTGACGGCACATGCCTCTAATCCCAGCGCTCGGGAATCAGAGGCAAGTGGACCTCTATAAGCTGGAGGCCAGTCTGGACAACGCAGGGAGTTCTGGGACAGCCAGGGCTACGTAGTAGCCACCAAATAATAGCCACCAGAAAAGGGGGCGGTAATATAGCATTTCATAATTTTAAAAATGTACTTATGGGGCCGGAGAGATGGTTCAGCATGTAAGAGCACTGTCTGTTCTTCTGGAGGACCCAGGTTCAATACCACATGGCAGTTCGCAACTGCCTGTCTGTAACTCCTATCCGTGGGGATCTGACACCCTCACACAGACACGTATGCAGTCAAATCGCCAATGAACTTAAAATTAAAATAAATAATTTTAAGGGTTTGTACTGCCTATGTAGTTTTTAACATTTTATTTTTCTGTGTATGAGCATTTTCCCTTCATGTATGCATGTGCACCACATGTGTGCCTGGTGCCCGGGGAGCCAGGAGAGGGCAGGAGCTGGAGATAAGGAGCTGTAAATTATTATGTGGATGCTGAAAGCTGAACCCAAGTCCTCTGCAAAAGCAGTAAGTACTCTTACCCGCTGGTCACGGTGCCCACCAGTTCCATAACTTTCTCATACGTGTACATAATGTGGTTTTGTTTGTACTCAAGACAAAAACTGAGCTGTGTGTAGTGGCTCACCTTTGACCCCAGCACTGGGGAGGCAGAGGCAACCATGTGTCTGTGAGTTAGGTCTCAGTCTGGAAAGTGCTGCGATTCTGGACATAGACCACCACACCTGGCTCAAGCCCAGTGTCTTCAAGGAGCTGGCACACCAGGCCAGAGTTCCGTGCCCAGCAAATGGCCCTTCTAAAGCTTTCTAGAAGGAAAGGAACAGGTCCTGGGACTTCAGGGACAGACAGGATTGGGGTAATGTAAAACTATCACTAGCACACTACCTGGCTTCAGAGAGCCTCAGTTCCTTCAACTTTCAAACGGAAACCACATCAGTGCATGTCTTGTGGGTCAGTGTGTGGATAAAATGCAGAAGATCCATTAATAGATGAAAGTATAGTCTGCTCACACTGGAATATTATTACTCAGCCACAACAAGTACTGTGGTGGTTTGTCATAAGAATGACTCCCATGGGCTGGAGAGATGACTCAGAGGTTAAGAGCACTGGCTGCTCTTCCTGATGTCCTGAGCTCAATTCCCAGCAACCACATGGTGGCTCACAACCATCTGTAATGGGATCTGATGCCCTCTTCTGGTGTGTCTGAAGACAGCTACAGTGTACTCGCATATATAAAATAAATAAAGATCTTAAAAAAATAATGACTCCCATAGGCTCATAGACTTGAATATTTGGTCACCGGAGAGTTACACTATTTGAAAGGATTAGTAGGTGTGGCCCTGTTGGAGGAAGTGTGACACTGGGGGTGGGCTTTGGGGTTGAACCCCAGGCCATGCCCCAATGGCACTCTCTCTTCCTGCTGCCTGCCGTTCCAGACGTAAAACTCTCAGCTCCTTCTGCAGCACTGTGTCTGCCTGTGACAGAGTCTGAAGCTGTAAGCCAGACCCAGTTAAAAGCTTTCTTCGTAAGAGTTGCCATGGTCATGGTGTCTCCTCACAGCAGTAGAGCACTGCCTAAGACAAATAAGTAGTAACACTTTAACATCTACCACAGCCTGGGTAAACCTTAGAAATATAGTGTTTAGTGATAGGAGCCAGACACAAGAGGCCACTTAGTAAGTGGTTCCATTTGCATGAAAAAATACAAAAAACAAAACAAACAAACAAAAAGCCAGAATAAGCCAGTCCACACAGGCAGCATCGTGGAAGAATCCAGGCACTAAGAGAAGACACACAGGCATGACTGGATTCATGAGTATGGCTTTCTTTCTCTCTATCTCTGTCTATTTCTGTCTCTCTGTCTCTCTCTCTGTCTCTCTCTCTCTCTTTCTCTCTCTCTCTTACTTTTGTTTTTGCTCTTGTTCCTTTTTTGACAGGATGTCTTGTAGCCCAGGCTAGCCTCTAACTTCCTGTATAACTGAGGATGACCTCTTCTGTTTCCCCTACCTCTCCCTCTGGAGTGCTTGGATTATAGTCACATGTCCAACTGATGTGATACTGGGGATGGGATCCAGGGCTTTGTGCATGCTAGGAAGCACTCTCCCAAGAGAGCCGTGCGTTGCCCCAGGTCTAACACCCTTTGTATTTAAGATGCACTAGAGAGGCTGGAGAGATGGCTCAGTGGTTAAGAGCACTGACTGCTCTTCCAGAGGTCCTGAGTTCAAATCCCAGCAACCACATGGTGGCTCATAAGGGATCCGATGTCCTCTTCGCTGTATCAGCAACAGCATATTCATATACATTAAATAAATGATTTTTAAAGAAGAAGAAGAAAAAGAAGAAGAAGAAAGAAAAGAAAGAAAGAAAGAAAGAAAGAAAGAAAGAAAGAAAGAAAGAGAGAAAGAAAATGCACTAGAACTAGAGGTGTTGGCCACACCCTCCCGTGCACCTATGTGCCACTGACTCCCATTGAACCACACGCACTTGCAAACAGGTCATTTTGCGTGGCACAGAAAGTACATTCGGACAAACATGATCCAGGAGAAGCACCCAGCACAGCCTGGTCTTTGTACCCTTCATGCTGGCCACATATGATTAGATTTGAACTTGAGCTTCCACAGTAAGTGGGTACAGCAGGTATGTGTGTTGTGGGGTGGCAGCAACTGCCACAAATGAATTTGGTCCCTAGCTTTCCTTCTCAGTATTTCTCATGCCCATTCTCAAGTTCCTGTTGACAAGCCCTATGCTGGCCTGAGCTTTTGTCCATGGGGTGGGGAGTGTATTTTTTTTAAAGCCGCAAAACCTTCATCCCTTGCTGCATAGACGTACCCATACCTGCATAGTGAGGCTGTCTCTTCTTGTCTCTCTGTACCAGGGCTTTGTTCTGGGCCCCACCATCTTGCTGCCTGCTGGGTCCTGTGCCACAGTGACTGTGGATGGTGACCAGATGTTGCATTGTAAACACACTTACACTCAGGCCTGATTGTGAGGCTCAACCTTGCTCTTGAGTTGCTTGTACCCTGCAGGCTAACCCAAGTCCCCACGTCCCCTCCAGCCCTCACTACTCACCCACTAGAAAGCAAGGCCCAGGACGCCTCTGGCCCCTCTTGGGAGAGGTTCGGGTGTTGCACAAGTGCCTCGTAGGCTCCAAAATAATCCAATTTCAGAAGAGGAGAGGGAAGAAGAGGGAGGAGGCAGGGGGAGGTGACTGAATGCCAGAGGAGGGTTTCCTCGAGACAGCTGTTTCGTACTTTTTTCTCCATTTTATGATCTAAAAGTTTCCCAAAACAAAAAGATCTGTTATTTTCTGCCTCCCAGATATTACAGTGACAGCATGCCACGGCTAGATGACAATGACACAGGCGTAGAATGGATCCGATGTATGGAGAACTCTGCAAAGCGGGCTCCTTCTCGCAGAATCTGGGCTTCGGCTGCCGTCTCTTGCCATGATGTTCTGGCCACAGGGCCACAAGCACCATTCTCCTCTGCCCCAGTCTCTTAGCCCCAACAGGTTGGAAGGCTCTTGTACGCGCCCAACCCTCTTCCATCATGGTTAGGCACCACGCGACTTTTCATTTCCAAGTCTGATTACCACAGATGCAGAGTGAAAAATGATCCAATAACCCAGGAAATCCGAGCATCTCAGAGCGAAACACAATAACCACGGCTGTGGCTGCCAGTTTCAGTCAGACAGATTAGGCCAGCATCGGTGGCCCTGGGTGGCTAGGAAAGGACACTGGAAGGGTCACTCTACTGGGATGAGAGAGAGGGTCAGTCACTAACCTGGCCATGTTAGGGCTGGAGTAAGTGCTGGGGACTGGGCTGCAGCCACCCCTCCAATCCTGGCAAGGACTGAAATGGACATGAGCTTTTCTGCCTCTTGGCCTGAGGGGTCTGTGAAGTCGGAACCATGAGGCCTGGTACAAGGTGCAGAGATAGATGGATGGATGGATGGATAGATAGATAGGTGATAGAGGTATTATATAGAAAATATATGTATATATAGAATATATATATATAGAATATATATATATATAGAATATATATATATATATATATATGAATTAAAGGTGGGTCTTCCCACTTCAGATGATTTAATTAAAAAGAAATCCCTCACAGATGTGCCCAGCCTCTTGGGTTTTACTTAACTCCAGATGTAGTCAAGTTGACAGCCAAGTGTAGCCATCACAGAGGGATTTCAGAGAGCCCCTACCCAGCCCACCAAGCCTGAGCAGGCATCTAGCTTGTGTCCGTTTTAACTGAACTTTGCTTTTTTTTTTCAAAGATTTATTTATTTATTATATACAAATACACAGTAGCAGTCTTCAGACACACCAGAAGAGGGCATCGGATCCCATTACAGATGGTTGTGAGCCACCATGTGGTTTCTGGGATTTGAACTCAGGACCTCTGGAAGAGCAGTCAGTGCTCTTAACCACTGAGACATCTCTCCAGCCCTGAACTTTGCTTTTTAAAAGGATCATATTCAAGTAACTCAAATATCGTCTCCTGATTTTACACCCTTTTGGATCTGGGACATCTTGGTTGAGCCAGGGGTCTTCCACAGGTGTGCCCCCCATCCTGGCCATTCCCCTTGCCCATCTCCCACACACGTGGCTAGCCATAAGCTTTACACCGTGGCCTGCCAGGTCTCAAGCAGGTGGTCTCCCTTCAGGCTCTGTGTGTCCCCTACAGTGTGAGATACAACCCATCAGCAAGAAGTCCCTAAGTGGTTTCACCACAGGGGACGTTTTGGGAATCAACCGTAGACAGTGGTATTCATTCCACCCACGCGCCAGGCGACTGGTCAAATGCTCTGGCTACCTGAGCTAGAACTCCACCAAACAACCCTGAGCTTCTTTTTATTTATTTATTTTTTAATATTTATTTTTTATCTTTTAACAATTATGTGTGCATGCGTGTCTGTGTTGTTTGTATGTGCAAATGAGTGCAGTGCCCTTGGAAACCACAAGACAGAGTACGACCTCATGCAACAGAAGTTATAGGCAGTTATGAACCACCCAGCAAGGATCCTGGAGCAGAACTCAGGGCCTGTGCAAGAGCAGCAAGTATCTTTAAGCACTGAGCCCTCTCTCCAGCCTCCATATCTTACAGACTTCTTTCAGACTCATCCACCATTAGGAGATTGCAGGAAAACAATGGCCTGGGCCCATTTAGAAGGCCCTGAGCTGCTGCAGGAGGCAGGCCAGGCATTTGCACGTTGAGACCCATACGAGTTTATCACCAGAGACTTCCTTTAGTTCCTCCTTCCTGTTACAGTCAAGACACCATACTGATTTTCTCCAGAGTCTTGTGAGCTTTGAGGGTGGTCTATGGTTTCCACCCAAGACACTGAGGGAACAACCAGCCTGGAGGTGAGGACCTCAGCTCAACCAGAAAGCCCCCCCAAATCATCACGAGGTCACAAAAGTCCAATAACAGGTCATATCCAGGATGTGTGCATGCCTGACCCAGGTCACCTGGGTGAGCTAGGTCAAGTGCCATGGTCAAAAGCCTCTAACGGCACATGACCAAGCCTGACTGGGTTGGTTGTAGAGATGAGGTCCTGCCTCAGTTTCCTCATCAGGACAGCAAGAACATTCCCCTGGACAGCCCAGGGCCCCATCCCCTGTAGGGAAAATATTGCAACTAAAGGCAGCCAATGTAACTTAAGTGATAGGATGACACCTTGAAGACTTGGTCTATTTTAGAGTCACAGCAAGGCAAGGGAGCCGTGAAAAAATGGAGAGCTACTCAAAAAACAAACAAACAAAACACACAGACACGGGTTGGGGATTTAGCTCAGCGGTAGAGTGCTTGCCTAGCGAGCTCAAGGCCCTGGGTTCGGTCCCCAGCTCCGAAAAAAAAACCACACACATACACACACAGAGACATACACACAGACACATATACAGACACACATACACACACAGACACATACACAGACACACATATAGACACACAGACACACATACAGACATACAGACACACACACACATCCACAGACATATACATAACACACACAGAGACATACACATACCCCCACACACAGACACACAAAGAGACATACACACAGACACACACACAGACACACACAGAGAGACATACACATACCCACACACACAGACACATACACAGACACACATATAGACTCACAGACACACATACAGACATACAGTCACACATACAGACACACACACATACACAGACATATACATAACACACACAGAGACATACACAAAGAGACATACACATACCCACACACACAGACACACAAAGAGACATACATATACCCACACACATAGACACACATACAGACACACACACAGACACACACACAGAGACATACACATACCCACACATACAGACACACACACAGACACATACACATACCCACACATACAGACACACACACACACACACACACACACACACACACACACACAATCTCACTTCACATGTGAGCACAGGGGGCTTCCAGTGGCAGGAGAACTGGGATGTGGGTGACATACCTGCCTCCCACTTTTCCTGAGGATTCCAGCACAGCCGAGGTAGGACCTGGAGGTCCTGGTCCTCATCAGCCTTCTCCTTTGAACCCCATGAGAAAGAAAGCTGGGGCAGGAGAGATGGCTTAGCTGGCTGTTCTTAACCAAAAGACGCGGGTTCAATTCCCAGCACCCACATAAGAGCTCACGACTCTCTGTAATTCCAGTTCCATGGGATCTGACACCCTCACGCAGACATACATGCAGGCAGAATACCAATGTACATAAATTAAAAATAAATAAGTGTTTTTTTAAGTAGGAAGAAGGAAGGAGGAAAGAAAGGAAGGAGGGAAGGAAGAAAGAAAAGAAAAAGGAAGAAAGGAAGGAAGGAAGGAAGGAAGGAAGGAAAGAAAGAAGGAAGGAAGGAGGGAAGGAAGTCATGCTGCTTGGCTCTGCAGTTCCAGTCCAAGCTCTGTGTCCCCCACCATCCCTCCGTGGGTTTAATCCTGGTGTTGGTGTGTTTACTGTGTAGTAGAACTCATAGGGGGACATGTGCTGAGGGCAGTACATGTCCAACAGCCCTGCCTTCCAGCTGGAGTAGAAGGCCAACCCCCACAGACTGCTTTCCCAAGCCAGAAAACTGGAAGGGGGCCCTGGTTAGTGAGGACCCCATGGTGCACATTGGCAGCCAAACCTTTGGAAGGAGTCCCTACCCCAAGGACCCTGCCCTGGGCTTCAGGGCCAGTAGCAAATCCGGGCCTAGCAAAGGACAAAGAGACACAAGGACAGTTGGCCTGAGGTCCCATTCTGGCTTATGTATCTCAGCCAGTGATCACCTGATTGTCATCTGTGCCCATTGCCCAAGTAGTCCTGTGGCTTGTCCCAGGCAGAAGCTGTCCTTTTCCATGTACAGTTCAGAGTTTGTAAACATGCACTCCAAATAAGCCAACTCACCGGGTCCACCCCTGTCACCTCTGACGCCAGCACCTCACCCCATGAGAGCTGTCTACCTAGCTCTACTCCATCACTGTGTTACTGGCTATGACCACAGCCACTTCCAGTTCAGCACCAGGAAGCTAAGGGACTACAATTCCCCCCTGTTGCTTGCTGGGGACTCTGTCCAGGGACAGGCCGCAGTCTTCTCTCCCTCCCCCAGTAGGTACAGGTGCATTTTCTGCTATTTTTGTGGAGATGGAGTTTATCTTTTTTTTTTTTTTTTTTTTTTTTTTCCGGAGCTGGGGACCCGAACCCAGGGCCTGGCTCACTAGGCAAGCTCTACCACTGAGCTAAATCCCCAACCCCTATGGGAGCTTATCTTAATAAAAGCTTTCTCAGCCCAGGCCAGCATCATGTCCTCCGCATCCCTTGCAATTGGGCCAGGTGTGACATGTGGACCATCACAAAATCAGAAATCCAGAACCACTAACTCATGCTTTACCCTGGGCCATCTCACCCCAGCTCCTGCCCTTGGCAGGTGGGAGGGGAGGTCAACGTAGGGCTCAGTGTCAGCCAACACCCCAGGACCGCGGGACTTTCATAAACCAAATTGATGGGTGACAGAGGTCTGGGACCTTGAGAGTCCCCAAGGGTAGCTATTACCCCCACCCCCAAGCTCGTGTAACTCCTCACCCAGCCATCCCATGCAGGACAGCTAGAGCCTGGAGTCTCAGCCCTTCCAGCCAGTCAGACTGATGGGCATTGGCTGGTGCTCCTGGCCAGCCAGCGGCTGAACTAAGCCTGAACTCTTACAGGGCAAGGGTGAAGCACGGGGAGACATCCCGCCAGCCATTTCTCAGCCAATGGTCTCAGCTGGTGCCTCCCTTTTGTTCCCGAGGGAGAGGACGGACGGGTGGACTCAGAAGGTGGCCGAGTAGGGGAACAGCCAGCTGCCACAGCATCTCCACTGCCCGCCGGCAAGGAGATCACTCAGGCCCCGATACGATCACCTCAGGACAGGCGGAAATTGGAGTGTCCCGGGTGCTTGATCGAGGAAGGCGAGCAAGCTGAGGCCGCAGGGACATTAGAGGCTGGCGTAATGGCCTCATTCTGCTCCCCTTGCAGCTCTGTGACCTTGGGTAACTCTGAGACTGTGTGCTGCTGTTATGAAAAATCAGGAGTCAGGGAAATGGCCCTGGTGGCAGAGGGAGGGCCAGCTGCTGGGGGTGAGGGAGCCCTGAGTCCCCTCTCTGTCAACGCTGGCTGCAGACCATTCGCCCCACCACAAGCCTCTTGCAGCAGGGCCTGGCGACCCCTGAAGACACACTCCCAACTCCAAACTGTAATGAGAGGAGGTAGAAGATCTCAGAGAAGGCATTAGAGGAAAGGAGACGTGGGTAACAGCTAGGGAAAGGAGACTCATGGGAAGAACTAAAGGATAACCCTTCAGAGCTATGCTGAGCACAGAGTGGGTGGCTGCATCCCTGGATACCAGGCCAGCTTGGGTACCCCTCCACGGGCCTCAGTTTCCCATCCTTGGCCTCCCCCAGCAGGAACCAAGGACATTAACGGAACACGTACCTTATGGTACTCCTCCTCGGAGTGAACTGGTTTTGGGCCCATTTGCAGAGGGCTGAATGGATAGGGCCAAGACAATACACAAGGCCTCTTCCTGGCCCTGGCCAGCCCTTTCATAAGGCTCTTTCTACAAACAGCCTTGCATACCATTGCCCAAGCCTCCAGGTCCACAAGCACCCTGTCAAGATTTTGTCCTGTCTTGTATGATGGTGCATACTTGTAACCATCACCACCAAGGGCTGGGGTACCGCAGGGTGGGACAGGAGGTTCTAGAGTTCAAAACTTGGGCTGTCTCGAGAAAGAAAGAAAGAAAGAAAGAAAGAAAGAAAGAAAGAAAGAAAGAAAGAAAGAAAGAAAGAAAGAAAGAAAGGAATAAGGGATGAAGGGAAGAAAGGAGGGATGGAGGGAGGGACAGAGGGAGGGAGGGAAGACAAGTGATCCTATGTTCTTGCATCTGTTCCTCTGTCCAACCAAGCAAAGACTCCTGAACTTTCTCTTTTCTTTTCTCCTCCCCTTTGCACCTATTAACCAATCACATCGTGGGAGAAGTACACACATCACCTACATCAGGGCTAAAAGACTGGAACCACGTTGACCCACATGTGTTGCCAGTCCAGGCTGGGTTCTAGCTTGGAGGGGGTGGTACTACACACAACACTAGCTCACCCCTTTGCAAAAAGAATTTGCTCGAAAAGCTGCTTTTCCATTGTTTCTGTGTGTTCCCGTGTGAGACACTGATATTATCTCTAACACCAGCACTCTTCAAGATCTTCAGTGTAGACCCAGAGGCAGACAGTGCTGATGGACAGATGAGAGGTCCGGCCATCAAAACCAAAGTCAAGGGCAAGTGCAATTCTGCTGGGAAGCCCCAGGCTCCCTTCCCTCCTGGGGCCTGGCAGAAAGGCCAGGTGTGGTTCTATGGCCTGGTGAAAGGCCCACCATGCAGACCTCCCTCAGGAACCTTCCGCATGCACCTTAGGCTGACCTCAGCCTTGAATCAGGCACCCGTTCATCTCTCTGTCGCACCACAAATTGCCAAGTGCACAAGTCAGATGCATACCACCAGACAGGCCTGGGGCAAGGCCTCCTCATGCCTCAACACCCCACCCCGGTGTGACAGCATCAGTGCTAACATGAGACCCTGGAATGGGGAGGGTGAGCTTCGAGGATCTCTGCAGACCTACCTCTGCCCAGTACTCACCCAGTTTCCCGTACATCCTAGGTTCCCGAGGACTCCCTAACTCCTTTCAGAGAGCTATGAAAAGTCCCCGCCTTCCACTGGGGACACTGAGACGGGGTGGGGGGCATGTCCAAGTCCTCCCTTGCTCCACAGTTCTTTGCATCTCACATCCATGCAGAGACCTCAAATAGCTTGATATGGTCCCCACTTCCATATGAGGGCTAGGATAGTTCAACCTCTACCTCCAGGAAGGCAGCCTGAGCAATTGTCTGTTTCCCTCTAGTCTTGCACTCCCAGCACAAAGCACTGTAGACTGACTGCAGTCTAGAAGGCCCCTGCTAGATCCCTTGTACAGTCACAGCGCGACCACCCTACCTCCATTGGAGGAGAGAGCAGGTGCACAGTTTAATGGGGCCCGGAGGAGGGAGCCGGGGAGATGAGGCATCGTCGTGAGCCACTGGCTCTGCTTTCTGCATGCACTCCGTCGGCTTGCTACGCCATTCCTATTTACAGATCAAAAGAACAGGACTCTCCTAGGTACCATTACTTTGGCAAGGTCACTTTTGAGCACAGGCAATGCCGGATGTAAATGCACGTCTTGACTACCCTACCTTGGCTTCGGTATAGAGAGAGCAGATGTTTAGCCAACAGCCCGAAGGCATTTAGATTGTCCCCACTGCTCAGAGACCATGTCCTCCCCAAGCCTATGAGGAACCTTCTCGCTCACTACTACAGATGGTAGCTCGAAGCCCATTGGAGTTTTTAATAGCCCCATACTAGTGAGCGTCTTGGGCATAGTTGATAAAAATGGGTCTGGGATGTTGGCATTTCTCTCCACTAAGTGAATCGGCTCTGAGTGTTGGCTTCGTCTTGGGCTGTGCTAGGTCCCAAATGAATCGGTCTGCATGCTTCCTGCCACTGGGAAGCCACAACCACCACAGAGGTAACAGGAAGAGATATCATACCCTCCCTGGGCAGACCTGAAGCATATCAGGGCTGAAGTCTTCAGGAGACAAAGGCAGGCCAAGCTTTTGTGCTGGTGAGAGCAGTGGTCCCTGAGCGCTAGCCGCCACCACCACCCCCAAGCCCCAATCCAATCTACCAAGCAGCTTGTGGGTAGGAAGCCAGGGAGGGCTGAGCAAAGGAGAATGGGTCTGTATGAGGCAGCAGTCCCCCCACTATGAGCAGGTCCTTACCAATACAGGTCCAGAGGACAGGCACAGGAACCTTGTCTCTGGTCCACTTCCTGCTTTCTATGTGCCCAGGCGAGGAGTGGACCGAGAGGCCGACTCTGTTAATGGCCAGGTCTTGAGTCAGGTCATCGACCTGAGCCTCAGTACCTTGTCTCTGCAGTAACTTCCTGAAGTGGAAACTTAAGGATTTGTTTTTTCTTAATTTTGGAAAGTCAGTTGTGTCAGATGGTGTCCTGTTGGGACAGACACATGTAGGATTGTTTCTCTGAATCAGTCATGGGTGAGAGGATGTTTTGTTAAGGCAGACATGTGAAGGGATGTTTCGTTGAAGGGGACACAGGTGAAGAGACGTTTTGTTAAAGCAAGCATGTGAAAGGACATATGACATTAAAAAGGGCCCCACAGACGGTAGACAGTGCTGGATGGTCCTGGTACAACGTGTCTTTTTTTTAATGGCCATCGTCTGTTAGGACTTCACAGAAAGAAATGTACTGAAGAATTTCTGGTGGTGTTCTGGTGACTTCTTGCCACTTCCACAGACTAAGGCTGATTGGCAGAATGACATCAGCTGATAGAGATTCACGTGCTGTTTTGCTGAGGCAGACCCGTGGAAGGATGTGATGCTTGGAGGGCGTATAAATTGGACTCAGTGGACAGTGACGGGGGCTCACATAGCTAGCTCTGCAACATTTCATTGGTCTCCAGTCTTAGTCTTCTCTGATCTTCGCTTCTTCGAGAGAGGCACGGCAGAGAACTTCTCCTGGTGTCCCTGCTGGTCCTGTTCATTCCCGCTGACTCATGCCCATTTGGCTGAGGCCTGGCTGTTTCTGCTGGGCCATGCCACCGCTAATGGTTCCTGTGCTGCCCTGACTCTACTGAACTAGACTGCTGGTATATATTCTGACAACGCAGATTGGATTTGCTCCAAAGAACAATTTCTAAATAGGTCACCTTCCCCCATATCCTAATAACCTTTCTTTCCCACTACCTCTGGTGTGTGGTGGGCTAGAAGGGAGGTTAAAGCATTTAAGAACCTTTATTAAAAATATGTTTTGGAGAAAAGCAAAGCCTTATCCCTGCCTGGGCCAAAGGGCATGCCATGACTTTTCCGAGGAGAGACAAGCAGAACAATAGGCTCAGAGCCGGCCAGCAAAGCCTGAAGTGGAGCAGTTGGTGGCCAACATGTGCCAGCAACCATGCCTACCTCGGGCCTCAGCCTCCACCAGCTATCTGCTTCTTCTCCCCAAGTCCCAGCTTACCCCCTCCGGGCACTGAACATGGGTACTCTTCCTGAACATGTGTGTAGAGTGTTTTGTGTATGGTGTATGTATGTAGTATATGCTTATGAGTGTATGTGCACACATGTAGAGACCAGAGCAGACACCAGGAGTCTTAGTTAGGGTTTTACTGCTGTGAACAGACACCATGGCCAAGGCAACTCTGATAAGGACAACATTTAATTGGGGCTGGTTTACAGGTTCAGAGGTTCTGCCCATTATCCTCAAGGTGGGAGCATGGCAGCATCCAGGTAGACATGGTGTTGGAGAAGGAGCTGAGAGTTCTACGTCTTGATCTGACCGCAGCCAGGAGAAACTGTCTGTGGTTGGCTGGGAGGAGAAATCTCAAAGCCCACCCTGCAGTGACACACTTCCTCCAACATGGCCACACCTCCTAAGAGTGCCACTCCCTGGGCCAAGCACATGCAAATCACCACACAAGGTTCATCCTCTGTTGCTAGTTGTCTTATTGCCTTGAGTCAGGGTCTCTCAAGGAACTAAAAGTCCCCCTCCTCTGTTTGACTGACTGGGTCCCGGGCTCTCAGGACCTTCTGTCTCCTCCTCCTCAATACTGGGGTTATAAACATGCACGGCCATGACCAGTTTTTACATGGCTGCCGGGGATTCAGATGCAGGTCCCGAGGCTTAGACAGTGAGCTCTCTTCTCCACTGAGACACTTTCCCAACCCCATTAGAACTTTTGGGGTTCTTTGGCTTTTTGACAGAATCTCCTGTAGCCCAGGCTAGCTTCAAACTCAATACGTATTCAAAGCTGACTTGACCTCCTCCCATCTCCATCCCTTAGGTGCTGGTATGTTCTACCATGCCTGGTTAGCATTCTAGAACTTTCCAGCTTTCTTTCTGTCTCCCGACTTGAGTTTCAATGTTTGCCTTGGCCATGAAGGCCTCAATGTCTGCCTTGGCCATGAAGGCCTGCGAAGAACCACTTCCAACAGGTTGTTATCATTCAACCATCGGGGCCTCAGAGTCCCTGCTCTGTCGGTCCCAAGCAGCACCCAGCATAGCACACTGTAGTCAGCCTCCCCAGGCTATGGCCTAGCTGGCCACACACTGGCGATATGGTTGGGTTGACTTGTGGTAGAAAGGAGGAGAATCCCAATCACAGGGTAGACCTGGAATCCTCCAACAAATAGCACAACTTGGCTTAAATGCAATGGGCTGGGCAGGGACCCCTAGCCTGCTAGAAGCAAAATCATGTATGTCAGAGGGTCTGGGTGAGCAGCATTGGCAGTGGCTGCAAATCTGGGAGCTGAGGCCGGGAAGATCTTTGCCCTGCTTACAGCCAGCGTGTGCCAAGTTCTCCCTGCCAGAGCATTTCCCAAGCAGGTCTGGGAGCAGATTGGCACCATTCAGGCTTCATGCAAGGGAGAGGAAGGGAAGTGGAGAGTCAGCTTTCTCAGGCTTTGCTCTTAACCCCTGCAGAGCATTTCAGCCCCATGAGTGGAAAGACTCGTAGATAACATGATGGAGAAGCTGGGACTCAGTTTCCAAATCCAGCAGGTATTCTCGGTCTGGCCAAAAGGAGAGCCAGCAGAGTGTCACCACACACAGTCATGGGGAATCTGAAGCCACCAGGCATGCCTTCGCTCAGGTCCTTCCCAGTATGGGACCTTGTAGCTCCAAAGTTCCTGCCAGGGTCTCATGAGCCCCCATGCCCTGGCTGAGTGCAGTTGGTGACGAGGCCTTTAGCTGAGTCCCCACTGTTGTCATTCTGGGTGTATGAATGTCATGTCTGGTGAGACCTTGGCAGCAGTGATGGCATCGACGATGGGCTATGTATATAAGGAGCATGCAGTTCATATAAGCCCCATGGCCCCTCCGTGCTCTCTGGCCTGCTGAGAACAGTCCTGGGACTATGGAAAGTTGGGCTCACCAAGGCGATGGGAACAGAGGACTTTCCTTACCAGAGTTACCCATGAGTCTTCTGCCTTGGAGTCTGTGGTGGTCATCATCCAAGGCTCACTATAGTGTAGACACACACTCACACACTCACACACACACACTCACAGGCTCACACACTCATACACACACAGACACATACACACACGTACTCACACATGTACATACACACATGTACACACTCACACACTCATACACACAGACACATACTCACACACACATGTACTCATACATGTACACACACTAATGCATACGCACACATGTACACACTCACACACTCATACACACAGACACATAGTCACACACACATGTACTCACACATGTACACACACTCATACACACACTCACACAGACACACGCATGCTCACACATGTACACAGTACACTACACATACACACACACTCATACACACATCCACACACACACACTCCAGGCCAGGGTGTCCCTGCCCCTTGTGTCTTGTCCACACCTTGCTCTTACTATGAAAATCCCTTCAGGCTCTTGGTCAAAAATTTGAAGCTATAACCCTAACCTGAGTGCACATCTATTTAAGAGGCTAAGGCAGGAGGATTGCTTGAACCCAGAAGTTGGATACCAACCTAGACAACTTAAAGAGATCCTGGGGAAAGAGGGAGGAGGGGGGAGGAGGAGGGGGAGGGGAGGGGAGGAGGTGGAGCTATGCCCAGCAAATTTTCTTCACAGTGGGCAGCATCACACACCTCAAAACAAACGCCAGTACCTAGCATGTCTGTTTTCTTTCCTCACTGGTTCCCTTGTAACACTACATCAAGGAAAGAGTAGCACCAAGTTACACGTGACCTTGGGAACCTCCCAGGAACTGAAAAGAGAGAGAGCCATTGTCCTGCTTTGTCTGGGGACAGTGTTGAGATGTCCTTTCCCTGCATGTTCTAAAGCCATCTGAGTGTCTACCTATCCCAGCTCCACTGCGTGTTACTAAGCTGACCACTCCATGTTGAACACAGACAAGGAGATGGAACTTTCTACTTCTTCCTTGGACTCCAAGATAGTGATGGAACTCGACAAACCCATAGGCAGAGGACTCGGTTTCTGACGTAAGAGATGAGTCACACAGCAAATCAAGCTAGGAGTGGATGGAGCCGGGGAGGCCAGACCGTGAGGATGGATATCAGAGCTGGGAGCCCAGAGAGTCAGAGAGCGAGCTGGTGGAGGGCTAGTGGATGCCTGGAGAGGATTCAGGGAGGGCTGAGTGCAAAGGCTGTGGCTAGGAATGAGCTATACGTCCTGACAGATCGCACACCAGAGAGGAGTTGTTATCAGGATTACCCAGGCTGGGGTCGCAGGATCAGCAGGGCCTGGTAGAGAGTCATGGGGCCAGCTAAAGAAGGAACAGATGAGAATCGACAAAAGACCACCATCCAGGCAACCTCTGGCCTCCCAGCCTCCCTTCCCCTCTGCTCTAGCCATTCAGCCTCCCTTCCCCTCTGCTCTAGCCATTCAGCCTCCCTTCCCCTCTGCTCTAGCCATTCAGCCTCCCTTCCCCTCTGCTCTAGCCATTCAGCCTCCCTTCCCCTCTGCTCTAGCCATTCAGCCTCCCTTCCCCTCTGCTCTAGCCATTCAGCCTCCCTTCCCCTCTGCTCTAGCCATTCAGCCTCCCTTCCCCTCTGCTCTAGCCATTCAGCCTCCCTTCCCCTCTGCTCTAGCCATTCAGCCTCCCTTCCCCTCTGCTCTAGCCATTCAGCCTCCCTTCCCTTCTGCTCCAGCTTATTCAGCCTCCCCTTCCCTCTGCTTCTTCAGCCTCCCTTCATTCAGCCATTTCAGCCTTCCCTGCTCTCAGCTTCAGCCTCCAGCTCTATTCAGCCTCCCTTCCCCCTCTGCTCCATTCAGCCTCCTTCCCCTCTGCTCTGGCCATTCAGCCTCCCTTCCCTCTGCTCTAGCCATTCAGCCTCCCTTCCCCTCTGCTCTAGCCATTCAGCTTCCCTTCCCCTCTGCTCTAGCCATTCAGCTTCCCTTTGATTGCCTTGATTGTCCCATGATGCTCAGGACCATTCCTTGTACTTTGCTTTAATGCTTCATGCCTGACATTCCAGGTGAAGCCTGGCGGGGCAGGATGGAGGCTTTCCCCAGCTGTGGCTAGGTGGCTCCTTTGCTAGTGGCCCATTCATTGGCGGGAAGAGGGTGGCTCCTCTGGACTCCTGGTCACCCTAGGCACACACCTTCCCACGAGCATACATTAGCATTGCCGGTGGAACATCTGTCACAGTCCGAGTGCGTCACACAGGTATTCCTAACCCTTTCCTCCTCGGCCCTCAGAGGCCCGCCAGCCATTTATACCCATCACTCAGGGGAAAATAATGTCATTTCTGTTACACTCACCCTCTCCACAGAAGTGCTGTAACCATGCAGAGATGACATTGCAGGCAGCTCCGCTTGTGTGAGTGATGTAATCTCGGGGCGTTGCCTAGCAACCCCAACAACGTTTGGGAGACTCTGATTCTTGAGTGGGGTAAAGTCACATTTACACAGCTCAGTTAATCAGCTTCCTGGCAACTCCGCCAAGATGATCTCATTTTATTCATGATTATTTTATGTGAAACGCGCTTTTAGCTCTAAGAGAACACAAAGATTTAATTCAACACCCGCTATTGCTCTATGTTTCCAGGGTGTCGTTAACACGGCGTCCATGCAGATAACCATGGCAACACATGGGTAATTAGTGTATATGACGGGAGGTATTAATACAGAGCCGGCAGGCTCCCAATCAGCCCGATTACCACATGTCATTACTGCAGTAATTACCTGCACTAACACGCAAATTGAACTAAATGGTCAATTGAAGTAAAGTGAATGGCTTTTTATTCTAGTCCCTAAATAATGTGTCTGCTTGGCTGAGTAGCTCAAGGTAAATAAGACTCTTAAATTGATGGCCTCACCACCACCCCTCCCTGGGTGGGAGAACTAGACTCTGAGGGTCCCCAAGGGTCCTCACAGTTTTAGCAGGCGGCGGTGTGCCCCTCCCCCAGGCCCCGTATCACCAGCCCAGGAGAGGAAAACCACCATGCAGAGCTCTGGTCCTCATTAACTATCCTACTCTATCCTGCAAGGGTATCTCAGTCACCCCCAGGGGAGGGCATGGAACTTTCCAGAATGAGGTGGAGGGCAAAAGCCAATGGCCTTCCTCCCAGCAATGTTTCCTTGCTCCCCTCGGGTAGGTGGGGCAGAAGTGAATCTCTGGCTTCCTGTTACAGGATGTTGGGGGGGAAGGGTCAAAGGTCAGCCTGCCTTTATTAACAGAGCGTTTCTGAAATTCCATAAACTTAGAAGATCTTCAAACAGGAAGTCACACTGGACCTCTCAGAGACGCACGCACATTCCAAGTCTGAACGCTGATCCCTTCAGAGGAGAGGGGGTGGGGATGTCGGGCTGGGCCCTGGTGGGGAGACAATGAAATCAACCCTCTCCCTTTTGAGATGCAGCAGTGGTGTCTGACCATGGCAGTTTAGTGCAAAGCATGGAATCCTGTGGTCTCCTTCAATGGGCCTGTCTGTCCCCGAGGCCACCTTCAGAGCTGGCCTCTAGGCCTGGGATGAAGGCCACCTTGAAGGCAAAAACAGGGTTAACCTGGAACAGGCAGGGTGAAGGCAGATATGGAGCAGAAGAGAGCAAGAGGAATGAAGTCTCTCAGCGGAGAGCAGCAAGCAGGTCCCTCACGAGTCTCAGATGGCGGGAAGTCCTGCCACAGGGAGCGCAGAGACTCCAGCCCAGCCCTGATGCTTCCCAGGGTTACAGTATGGTGGTCCTGTAGGGGAAGGTGCCATTTCTCTACAAAACATAGTAAGACCCTCAGCTTTCAGATTGAAGGCCCATCTGCCAGTACTGAGGTGACAGAGGACAGGAAGTGAAAAGTCACTCCATCGCAAAGGGGGTCTGCTGCCAATGTACAATCCTCACCTCACCAGTACAAGGCATGGTACACACACAGATCAGTGACACCCTAAGGATTACAGGGTACTGACATCAGTACCATTCTCCCCACAAGCCAGGAACAGAGCACCGCCTAGGAGTGGTAGGGACAGCAGCCTACAGGCTCCAGGTTAAGGGGCAGGTGAGGCTGCCTAAGGCATTCCCTACGATCAGTGAGGCCTGTGACCAGAGAGATACACGGCACAGTCTTATGAAAGAAGAGAACAGAAAGCCAGGAGCTCTGGTTCTTCCTGTGATATCTGGGGACAGGCAGTCTGAGTGGGGGCCATGCAGAGGCAAACAAAGACAGACACCACCTCCAAGCAAGAGGCCTTCTGCCCATGGGACACAGTCTGCTCTGTGCCAGGACCAGAGCACTGCAGAACACAGTGGCTGCTGCTGGTCCCAGATGAGGGGCCTGGGCTGGTGTTACTGAGTACGAAGCGTTTCCCCACCGGCTCATGTGTTGTAACTCTTGATCCCTAGTTGGTGGCACTGTTTTGGCAGATTCGAAACTTCAGGAAGTGGGGCCTCTCTGGAGAAAGTAGGTCACTAGGCTATTGCCTCTCTGGCCCCTCCCTGTCTCTCTGCTTTCTGGCTGTGGTGAGCTAAACAGCTCTGCTCCACACATCCCCACTACAACAGTGCCCTGCCCAACAGCAGAGGACCAAGTGACTACGGACCAAATCCCCTCCAAGCTGTCAGTCCAAATAAACCCTTCTTCCTTTGGTTGTTTCTAGCAGGAGTTTAGGTCACGTGACCTGAAATTTAAGAACCGTTAGAAAACACCGAACCAGCCAGGGCTGAGCGGGGCAGGACAAGTAAAGCAGGGGAGCCAGCTCTATCCCCCAGCTCTACCTCCTCCAGACCACAGACAGCAGGAAGGGTGCTACAGCGGGAGCAGAGACGCCAGGAGCTGGGGAGACAGCTCACTCGGTAAGGCAACTGCGCATGTGCATGAAGACTGACTTCGGATCCCAGCGTTCATGCGAAAGCTAGAGACGATGGTGTGAGCTCCAGTGCCGGAGCCAGAGACAGGCAGCCCAGCCTAGCCAAGCTGATGAGCTCTTAAAAATAAGGCGGAGAGGGCTGGAGAGAGCTCAGCAGTTAGGAACGCTGGCTGCTCTTTGACAGAGGACCCTGGTTCATGGTGGCTCACCAGCACCTTTAAAGTCCAGTTCCAGGGGATCCAGCACCATCATCTGGCCTCTGTGAGCTCCTGCACACACATGGCAGGCACACCCATAGACATTAAATCTTTTTTTAAAAAAAAAAAAGTCTCTTTTAAAAACCTAAGGGGGGGGATAAGGGACTGCAGAGATGGCTCAGTAGTTAGCACTGGCTGCTCTTCCAGGGGACCCAAGTTCAATTCCCAGCACCCACATGGCAGCTCACAAATATCTGTAACTCCAGTTCCAGGGGAATCTGACGCCCTCTTCTGACTTCCTTAAGACACTGTACATATGTGATGCGTATGTGTGTATACATATGTGTGTATATCTGCATATGTATATACATATGTGCATGTATATGTGTATACACAGACATATATATGCAAGCAGAACTAAGAAAACAAAAAGAGAGGAAGAAAGAGTGCATCCTTAACCCAGGACCTGAGGGCCACATCACTGGCCTATAAACTCTACTCATGGAAGGCTGCCACAATTCCAGGCTTGCCTGACTTCTCCAGAAAGCAGAGAAGACATACTCTTTGTTTTATGACATTATTTTAAAATTAAACTAAACAGTGTAGGAAAAGGCACTGTGGCCCACACCTTTGATCACAGCACTCAGGAGGCAGAAGCAGGTGGATCTCTGTGAGTTCAAGGCCGGCCTGGTCTACATGTCTAGTTCCAGGACAGCAAGGGCTACACAGTGAGATCCTGTTGCTGTTGGTATTGTTATTGTTTTATTAAGTAAGATCTAGAGGGTAGGGAAGAAGGCTGTGAAATGCGGTCTTCTGGCCAGGAACTCACTGCAGCTCTGGTTACCTAGACCAGATCTGGGCAAGGCAAAGCCAAAAAGATCTGTCAACATTCTAACAGGCAATGCTAACTGGATTTAGTGGGGGGCGGGGGGAGACAAAACAAAGCAAGGAGAGGACATGTCGGGGGAGTCTGGTTGTTAAGGAGTAAGCGGAGTTAGGGTGGGAATAATTAATAACCACCATTTACGTGTATAAAACGCTCAGGGCTGGAGAGATTGCTGGGTGGTTAAGAGCACTTGCTAGGCTTGGTCTTCATGAGGGGAACGGGGTCTATCCCAAAAGCTGTTGCCTGTCCGTGGGAAATGTTCAAGCAGGGCTGCCTGGCCTGGCCTCAGTGGGAGAGGATGCACCCTAGCCCTGCAGAGACTTGATGTACCAGGGTTGGGGGGATACCCAAGGGGCCCCCACCCGCTCAGAAGGGGATGAGGTACAGAAGGAAGGATCGTGGGAGCAGGTGACCTGGAGCAGGGCGATGAGCAGGATGTAGAGTGAATTTACAAGAGTACTTACTATGCCTTCAGAGGACAAGGCTTTTGTTCTCAGTGCCACCAGAGCAGCTAACAACCATCTCTAACTCCAGTTCCGCTTCTGGCCTCGCAGGCACCAGGCTCTCACGCAGTCCACTTACAAACACACAGGCAAAATATGTATGCACACACATGCATGATTTTTAAATTCTTTTTTTTTCTTTTTTCCTTTTCTTTCTTTCTTTTCTTTTTTTTTTTTTTTTTTTTTTTAGAGCTGGGGACCGAACCCAGGGCCTTGCACTTGTTAGGCAAGTGCTCTACCACTGAGCTAAATCCCCAACCCCTCGATTTTTAAATTCTCAAAGAATAAATAAGTGATATTCCATTTTAAAAGAAAGAAGTCTGTAGAAGTCTGTAGAAGTCTTTGATGGGGGATGCTGTTTAAAAGCTTGCTTTTTAAACCCAGAAGCGAGGCAAGCGTTTTACCTCAGACCCATCTCCTCAGCTTTGGAGGCACAGCTGTGGCCAGTGCAATATGATAAGAAAAACAAACAAAAGATGGAAAGGCTCTCAGAAAGGCAGGGACAAAGCCGTCACATTTCACAGGAGACAGGGCTGTACACACAGACCTGAGGTAACCTACTGAGCAATCATCAGAATTACTGAGCTTTGCAGAATGTCGGGTATGAGGTCAACACATAATGTCGTATTTTTAATGTAACAAGGCTAACCAAAAGGCTGGAGGAGGCTCGGCAGTCCAGAGTGTTTGCTGCTCTTTCCATGACTGACCTTGGTTCCCAGCAACCATGTTGGGGGGCTCACAACCACCTGTAAGGCCGGCTCTAGGGGATCCAATGCCTGCTCTGGCCTCCAAGGGTGCCCACGCCCACACAGACCACGGACATACGAATAAGTAATAAATAAGTCTTTAGGGGTTGGGGATTTAGCTCAGTGGTAGAGCGCTTGCCTAGCAAGCGCAAGGCCCTGGGTTCGGTCCCCAGCTCCGAAAAAAAGAAAAATAAATAAATAAATAAATAAATAAATAAATAAATAAATAAATAAGTCTTTAAGATATACAACTAAACAGATAGACTGGTTTTCAAGTCCGGGGTTAAGATACCAGTGGGGAAGTGATCAGAAGCATGCCTACAGCCCTGGTTTGATCCTCAACTTTGAAAAAAATTAAATGATACAACTTAACACAGTATGAAGAGATCTCAGTTTCCCAGAAGGAAATCTGGTTGAAGACTCGGGAAAATGTATGTAACATTATTGATTGATGCTAATGGACACGTAAGTAAGTCACGAGCACTGCAAGAAACTCAACACCATATACATACATGCTATAGATGTTCGATTGGCTTTTTACGGTTTTCTTTTTATTATTAGTTCATGTGTATAGTTGTGTTGCCTGTATGTCTGTCTGTGCATCATGTATGTGCCTAGTGCCTGAGCAAGACAGAAATGACCCCAGAGGGTGTCAGATCTCCTGGAACTGGAGTTGTAGTTGTGAGCCACCATATGGGTTCTGGGAATCGAATCCAGGTCCTCTGGAAGATCTCTGCTGGGCCATTTTTTTTTTTTTGACACTAGGGCTCATGTAGCCCAAACTGGCTTCAAAATCCCTATGTGGATAAGGATAACCTTGAAGTTCTTCATTTGATTATGAGGGGAAGGGGGTCATGGGACCACTGTGTGTCTGTAGAGGTCAGAGGAAAAGTTCTGGGAATGGGTTCTCTCCTTCCACAGAAGGCTCCATGGATCAAGCTCCAGTCTGCTAAGCCATATCCAGGACCTGGTCTCTTTTTAACGTAATCATTTCCTGTTATGAACTTTCCTTCATTGTGTGTGTGTGTGTGTGTGTGTGTCTGTGTGTGTGTGTGTGTCTGTGTGTGTGTGTGTGTGTGTGTGTCTGTGTGTGAGGGTGTCTGTGTGGAGTGTGTCTGTGTGTGTGTGTGTGTATGTATGCTCCTGTTCATGTGTGTCTGTGTGTATATCTGTATGTGTGTCTGTATATATGTTTGTATGTCTATGTGTATGTATTATGTGTCTGTGTGTGAATGTATGCGTGTTTGTGTGTGTCTGTGACTATGTGTGTTTGTATATGTATGTATGCATGTTTGTGTGTATGTGTGTATGGATGTGTCTATGTGTATGGATGTATCTGGATGTATATATGTACGTCTGTATGCATATGTGTGTCTGTGTGTCTCTATATATGTGTGTCTATATATGCATCTGTGTTTTTGTGTGTATGTGTTTGTGTCTGTATGTTTGTGTGTCTCTGTGTATATTTGAGTGTCTGTGTGTGTCTCTGTATATGTGTCTATATATGTGTCTGTGTTTTTGTGAGTATGTGTTTGTGTGTGTGTGTCTGTGCGTATGTCTCTATATGTGTGTCTATATATGCATCTGTGTATGTGCATCTGCATATGTTTCTGTGTTTATGTGTGTCTGTGTGTGTGTTTGTGTGTGTGTCTGTGTGTCTGTGTGTATGTGTGTGTGTTTTTGTGAGTATGTGTATGTGTATGTGTTTTTGTGAGTATGTGTCTGTATGTCTGCGTGTATGTATGTGTGTGTCTGTGTTTTTGTGAGTAAGTGTGTGTCTGTGTGTATGTGTGTGTGTTTGTGTGTGTGTGTTTGTGAGTATGTTTGTGCGTGTGTGTATGTGTGTCCGTGTGTATGTGTGTATGTGTGTCCGTGTGTATGTGTGTGTGCATGTCACCCAAACATCACCCATTATTGGACTTTCATTTCCATCAGTGTGGAGTGTTTCGTTGTTTCCTTACACAAGCTGTGTGGTCTTAGGCCAATTGGACAGAAGGGGATGCCTGTGGCGGGGTGTCTGGGAATCTGGGACTTCCAGATTCTGACTGAGGTGCACGCCGCCCCATTCTAGTCAGCTCAGAGGAAAGCTGAGTCGAGCTTCATCAGGCCACCCTGATGTCCTCTTCAACTCAGCCCTCTCACACCGTCCTACCTGATGTGGCGTTAGGACCCCAGCCTTCCTAGTTCTCAATGCCCCTTAATTACCAAGGGAAGGCCCAAAGAGAGGAACTTCCCATCTCTGTGGCAGTGTCCACTGGCCCATTGTGACAGACAGAAAGCTTTCAATGTTCCTCTGTGACCGTGGGCTAGGACTTTCTAGTCACCAGTCCACCTTAGCCAAGGCCACCCTGCCAGAAAGGTCCTGGGAAAGAGTGGATGTGCAGGCCTCACGTGCCTGGCTGACTCACAGAGGCACGTAGAGCTCAGGGATGCTTGTTAAAGGGTGGAGTGAAACGGGGGTGGGAGGACCCCAGAGGTGGGGGTGCGGTGTGGCTCTGCGAATAGCTCAAAACCACCGCCCTACAGATTCCCTGCCCAGTTCCTTCTCCTAGAACTAAGACGGAACTTGTGCTACTAAGCCAAGATGCAAGGATGCTTTTAAGGAGAAATGTCAGGTCCTTCTGTGGCCTGTCCACAGGGCTGCCTCTGTCCTTCTGCTCCTCAGGGATGGACCCTATGCCCAGTTCACCCCAGGACCCCCTGCTCCTCCTGTTGCAAGGGAGGGGAGTATGGGGGCAAACCGTGCCCATGGATAGACAGGCCCTGTGCTCGGTCTCTATGCAAGCTCATTGCTCTCACCAAGCTGGGACCAAGTTTGTCTTTCTCATAAGTCCCCATGCACTGCAGATGCCACCCCAGGGCCCTGGCTGCAGGCAGTGGCTGGCAAATCCCCAGCCCTTTCTACCCCCACACCAAGCTCCTTGTCTACCACTCTCTTGGGCCCCTCTTCTTGGTACATCTGGGTCAGGCCTGGTGCTGCCTCTTATTGTCTCCAAAATGCAAAATTACTGCTGGCACGTGTCATTGTACCAAATTAGCCACACTTAACTCAAGTGCCTGCCCGTGGCAGCTACAGCAAGCCTGGGCACCTGGGAGTGCCTGGACCTCTGCGCAGGCTGATTCAGTCCATGCCATGTGAAACCCCAGGCGGCAGCACCCAGCCCTGGCCCTGCCCTGGCCCTGCCCTGGCCCATCAACCTGAGCCCCAAGCCCTGCAATGTCTCACGGGGGAAGCAGTGAAGATTAAAGGATTCTAAAGGCATCTGCAGAGCTCTGGGACCTCCACCTCTAGCCTCTTAAATGCCAGGTAACCTGGCACCCTAAAGAAAAACAGAATCCCAAGGAAGCAGTGGGCAAACACCTAAACCTTCTCTTTGTCTACTGAGAGTGGGGCTGCGAAGAGAAACGGCAAAATGAGCCTTCCCTAGGGAGGGGCTTGCTGGCCTCTATGGCTCACTTCCTCTGAAACTTGCTCCTGTTGACATGCTGAAGGGGAGGACAAGGGGACTCTCTCCAGGGGTGTCCAGAAAAGAAAAGCGCCAGCCTCATTCCTGCCTTGGCCTCCACGCATCCCTGCAGACTACCTACTTCCTGCCCCTAAGGCATCCAGGCCCAGGCCTCTCTGGCTCTCCACCCAGAGAGTCCCCACAACCTTCCCAAAGTCTATCTGACCAGAAAACCCTCTGCTTCCCAACCTCCCAGGAACCCCTGGGTCTCTGTACTGGGGTCTATACTCTCTCCATCGTTGGGTCACCTCCCCCGGAAGCCTACCTGGATGTCTGGTGCTAAGTGGCACCTCAGTAAACTTCCTCATTTCTGCCAGGCCTCTCCCGATCAGCTTTGTGGCTGTTCTCCTCTCTCTGGCAGGGATCGAGCCTGTCCCCACGACTCAGGATATGTCTGGTCAGTGAGGGCATTACAACGTGGCTCCCCATTCCCCCACATTCTGCGACAGCTGAACTGCATGGCTTGCTGAAGAGCCCAGGGATGTAGAAGCATCTAGAACACAGGACACAGCTGGGGGTGCGGAGTCAGGGCTTGGATACTCCAGGGTGGGGCGCCACTCCTGCTGTATGCCAGGCTCACACACCCCTGAGATCAGGAAAGGCCTTCCCTCCAGAACAAAGGCAGGACCCTGGACTACAAGCTCAGTAGTCATGGCCTGCTGGGCATGCCTAGCGCCCCGAGACACTAAATCCTTAGCAAGTACTTGCCTTGTTCATAGCCACATCCTGAGGGACCGGAGCTGGCCTTCAGAAGGGCACCAGCGAAGCCCTGTAGACATTACCAAGCTGTAAGATCATGAAGGGAGCAGGTTGCAAGCCTCAAGGATCCCAGGAGAGGCTCCTGTAGTTTGACTTTGGGAGCAATGGAAGGTTTGGGGCATTGGGAGGTAAGGGTCAGGCCAGACATTCTGCAAACCCATATCCCACCGTCTACCCATCCTCAGTTCAGGGAACCCTCACCTGGACAGCCCAGGTCCAGCTGGACTGATGGGTGGCCTCAGGGTCAGCAGTGGTTCAGATCCCAGACATTCCAAGAACTGGCTAAGACCACACCACATTGAGAACCAGCCTGTCCTGCAGGACCCAGCTCCACACAGGCTGCCCAATATTTGTCAACAAAGGGACCCAGGGTTCTGCCTAGAGCTGAGCTGGAAACAAAGACTCTCTCATTGCCTGGCTGCCCAGGTCCACGGTTAGTCCCTTGGAGTCTCCTGGCCTCTCTTCAATTGGGAGCATAGAATAAAAAGTATAAGGCCAGGAAGTCAGTAGAATTGTGGGTTCTTCCTCCTATTGGAGTCACCCCCATCCCAAGTGTGCCAGCACCCCATCTGTAAACCTCAATTTCCCGATCTGACAGGTGTGTCACCAGGTCTGGACAAACACTGAACCTGAGAGACCTGGGCCTTTACTGCAGAGACAAAACATGGCGGCAGAGTTACCCTGCTGCCATTCATCCACAAGCACCAGCAGGGATCGGCTATGTGTTCACAGACTTCACAGCCGCCACCGAAGGTGGTTCCTCATTGTCTCATGTGGCCACCATGAGGAATTCTAGGTACTGCGACTTTATTCTCAACACCAGCCTCACCTACTTCTTGTCCATTGCTCGTGAGACTTCTTAGCAGTCAACAGTTCACCTACCCTAGGCTGGGGCCTCCCCGTGAGGATTACTGTTACCTGTCAGCTTGTCTGGAATCTAGAATCGCCAGGGAGATGGGGCCTCTGAGCATGCTTGTGGGGGAATTATCTTGGTTACATTGATTGATATGGGAAGACTCATAGTAATCATAGGTGGTGCCATTCCCTAGGCCCGGGTCCTGAGAAAGAGCACCAAGCTGCAGCATGTCTGGTTCCTGGTTGTGAATTCACCATGACGCGCTCCACTAAGCTCCTGTAGATACACACACACACACACACACACCACACACACACACACACACACACACACCATGAACTGTACCTTGAACTGTGATCTGAAATAAAACCTTTCTCCCTTAAGTTATTTCTGTCAGAGGGTTTTAATACAGTAACAGGAAAAAAAATTTTAAGAGGGTCCCCATGGACCAGGTAAGAAGTTTAGGGGGCATGGAGGCATCTGGGCCTCAGGATAAGGAGACAGGGAGAGGACTCAGGGACACATCTTTGAGCCACAAAGCCAAGCAGGGCAGGGTGTGACCTCAAAGAAAGCCTGGTTCTCTGTCCTCAGGACCGTGATCAGTCCCTGTGCCTCTACCTTGACATCACACTCTCCTGCCCCACTTCTCCTGGGCCCTGGGTCCATGAGGTGCCTGGTCTGAGCCTGCTTGACCATGCTTTGCTTTGCGCTGCAGAGGGAGAGAGAGGGACAAAGCAAGAGGAGCCTCGCACAGTCACAGGGCCAGAAACCAAGCTACCTCACAGCTGCTGCGGTACCAGTGGTACCACTTGCCCTCTGCGGATGCCCTCCAGACAGCCAAAGAAAATAAAGAACCAATGAGCACACATCTTCCAGAGAGCCTGCTACACATCGGCTGTGCTACAGTTCTGACTGTGCACAGCCCCTGGCTCTCCTCCACCTCTCTGTCTGTCTGTCAGTCTTGGTGCAGACATGGGGGGGTGGAGAGACTATACATAGGCTCCCCTCCCTTCCTCAGCCCTCCCTTTCCCTGCCACCTTTCTAACAGCACCAGCTGAGAGGGCAGCCACGGCGCCGAGTCACAAATCTTCCATGTTATTCCCGCTCCTTTATTTACACCGGGCGCGCAGTAGCAATTCAATCTGAAAAAGCACCATGTTTTCAGAGGCGTGCGGCCCGAGAAATTGATGTTTGTGTTAATCAATCTTGTAGGAGCCTGCGGGGCTCAGAGAGGTGCCTCTCGAAAGATTTCCACTATTGATTGATTAGAGCCCAAGTAGGGAGGGAAGGGGAGAAACCAACACTCTCAGAGTCTGAAAGCTGGGGAGCTGGGTCAGAGTGCCCAGGAGCTCTGCAGCACCCCAGGAGCCCCACGGTTTCTTCTCATCCAAGTTTGGGCAGGCTGGGTGATGGGATTCTTGGCTCTAAGGATAGGTCTCTATGTCACCTGTTTTCCATCTGGGGGGCCTGGGGACATCCATACTTTGTGTCATCCCACTACCCACCCGGGTCTATAGCCTCCAGAGGTTTTAGGGCTCATCCTGACATAACCCTGCAGCTGGGGCAGCCGGAGACTGGGCTCGGGGAAGAACAGCCATGGGGCCTCGGTTGGGCTCCTTCACCGTGGAAAGTCCCTGGGCAGCGGCCTAGAGCAGACTGTCTACTGGCTCTGGTGTAAGTGGGGGGGCGGAGGGGCACGCAGGCAGTGAAGCCAGCTGGTCAGCCTGTACCAGCAGCAAACCCAAAGACTTGCCCCTTTGCGGCCGGAGGCCTAGGCTGGGTTTAGGAGTTTCTAATGACTCCTGACTGGGCCCTGGAAGGAGCAAGAGGACAAGGGGACAAGAGAGAGGTGACTGTGACACATGGAAGGGACAGACCATGGGCCCGTGGCAAATACTGTGCATTGGGGGAGGGGACTATGAGTGACCACAGAATCTAACACTGTTTGTTCCATGATGCTCCCTGACTTACGAGCAGAGCACACTGTGCTCCCCAGGCCCATGTTACAGAGGGGAATCTTCCATAGGTGGCCACTCAGCTACAGACAGACAGATCCAGGGCCAGCCTGTCTGTTTCCAAGGACTGACTTGGTTTCCCGGGAACAAGCCTCGTCACCAAACAGGTGAGCCGACTTTAGGGTGCAGAGGGGGCCAGCAGTCTGGATGGTTCTCAGACATAAACCCGGAGCAATACACCTAGCAGGGGCCCAGACCCAGCTCCAGCACTTACGAGCAGTTCTTACCCCCTTGTCAGAGCATCTGCTCCATACACACCCCCGACCCCCAGGACACTGTGACAATCACAGCACACAAATGAGGCCCTTTTCTACCATATCTTGGTCATCACTGACCAAACACCTATTGTGTTCTAGGGACTGATTTCTCAGTAGCCAATATAATGTAGGAAAGGAAGATCATGTCCCAGAAGCAATGTCCTATCTCACATGGCAAAAAGACTGGAAGGGCCGTGAATCCTAAGTGGGAAGCTATGTCCACAAACGGGACTCCACTATCGTCAGGACTCTGTCCCCGGAGATTTGATAGCAGCCCTAGAACACCTTTGCCTGCCTTATGGAGCCATCCGGGCAGGAGAGGCTCTGACAGGGTGATCTTGAATGGTCAGCTCCAGTCTGTCTTGCTACTCCACGTGAAATGCTGAAGCGGAAACTCACTTGGGCTTCAGGGGTTTGAGAGCAGCCTGGGCACAGACCCCAGCTCAAAAACAAAAACGTACAAAGGTGATCTAGGACCTGGGGTCCTAGTCCCTGGATATCTGTGGATAGTCTAAGCCAACCCCTCCTCATCATGCCCCTGGGCCCAGCACTTTGCAAAGGCACTCTGCCAATCACCAGACACAAGAGGAAATAGGTTCTTGGGAATGGTCAAAGGCTACAATGAGCCTACTAATTGGGTGCCTTTTGCCCCACTTCCTCACACGCACACACGCACTGTCATATCTTGTTGATTTTCCAACAAACAAACAAAATTTCTGATTCTGCAACAGAATGTCCTGTTTAGGTCCACAGGAGCCAAAAGGGCGACCCTGAACCATCCACCACAGGACTCGGTTCCAGGAAGAGTTCACTAGTCCCGGCAGAAGCCCCAAAGCACAGAGCAGTCTCAAAGGGCAGCTACACTTATGGCTGACTCAGATCAAGGCTACACAAAGCACAACCACCAGGCAAGAAAGAAGGCTTGGCCGCGTATATACTGAAGACTGCATGTGGGGCTACAAAGATGGGTGAGTGGGTGAGGAGTGGGCACCGCTCATGCAAGTCATGAGAGAACACGTCTTTAACCTAGCACTATAAAGGCAGAGGCAAGTGAGGTTCTGGGCCAGCCTACTCTACAGAGTAAGTTTCAAGACAGCCAGAGCCACAACATAGTGACACTTCATCTGCAAACAATGAAAAGAAAAAAGAAGAGTGACGACTCTTGTAGAGGACCCAAGTTCAATCCCCAGATCCTACATGAGGTAGCTTCACTACTGCCTCAAACTGCAGGGGACCCACACGCACCTACACTCAGGGGCACATACAAGCACAGCATTCGCATAACTGAAAATAAATCTTTAAAAAGCAAGCTTGACCTATGGCTGGGATGGTAGTTATGAGAACTTGTGTTCTGACAGAGGTTCAATTCCCAGCACCTACACAGTGGCTCACAACCATCCGTAACTTCAGTTCCAGAGATTCGCTGCTTCTCTAGGGACCTGGCATACATATGGTTCGCATACAGGCCAAAACGCTCAAACACATAAGATACAATAATTTTTTTTATTTTAATATTAGACTGCTGGAGAGAGAGTTCAGCAATTAAGACTCAGTACTACTCTTCCAGAGGACTCAGGTTTAGTTCCTATCACCCCCGTCCAGCAGCCGACAACCAGCAGCAACTCCTGCTCGAGGGGATTTGACATTCTTTTCTGGCTGCCAGGGCATGAACACATAATTTAAAAAACAGTAATAAATCTTAAAATGTAAAATAAAATATGTAATGAAAGTTGTCACGGGGCTGGAGAGATGGCTCAGCGGTTAAGAGCACTGACTGCTCTTCCAGAGGTCCTGAGTTCAAATCCCAGCAACCACATGGTGGCTCACAACCATCTGTAATGAGATCTGATGCCCTCTTCTGGTGTGTCTGAGGACAGCTACAGTGTACTCATATAAATAAAATAAATAAACCTTTTAAAAAAGTTGTCACGGGATGGAACGATAGCTCCGTTGTAAAGGTGTCTGCTTTGCAAGTCTGGGAACCTCTGATTGATCCCCAGTGCCCACATAAAGAACCAGGCATGACAGTGCTCACTG
The DNA here is from genome assembly GCF_011064425.1 of Rattus rattus. NCBI lineage: Eukaryota > Metazoa > Chordata > Mammalia > Rodentia > Muridae > Rattus > Rattus rattus. Next base: position 9,112,277 of record NC_046158.1, read on the forward strand.
CAGCTCTGTACTACGGCGCTGGGGAAAGAAGGGCCCTTGGAGCTTGGCAGCCAGCAAGCCCAGTGCGACGAGTGAGCCCCAGGCCCACGGGAGAGACCCTGTCTCAAAGATCAAGGTGGGCAACTGCTGAAGAATGACACCGGAGACTGACTCCTGGCCTTCCCATGCACGCACAATACACACAAACGTGCACACAGTCACAGATATGCACATTTTCATGTGACGACAAAAAGAGGTTTTACTGACCTACCCAGACTTTCAACAAACGCAGACAGGAGGAGGCTCTCCTGTTAGAGGGAAGCTGCTTAGGCATGGCCAACCATAGTATGTTTCAAATAGTCAACGTCTCAGAGTGCAAAATGAAAAAAATGAAAGGACAAAGCTGGGGTGTGGGTGACTACATGCCTACAGTCCCAGCACTCAGGAGGCTGAGGCAGGAGAATGGAGAGTTTGAGACCAGCTGGGGTAACACAGGAAAAACGAAAGCATGTTAAAGAGGCAGATACCTCTTTATACCTGCCCAGCTGGCAGTGCCTTTGGTCAGTCCATACAATCGGCAAGATGGAAGGAACGTTATCGAGTGCTATGTCTGTGGGTCTAAAGGAGCGAGAGGGCTGTAGTCTTACTCCTCTTACCAAACACTTGACAGGAAGCAGTTTAAGGAAGGAAGGTATATTCAGGCTCCCAAGTCAGACCTTACAGTGCATCACTGCAGCGAGGGCATGGTGGCAGGAGGCTGCTCGCTCACATCTTAGAAGATCAGGAAGCACAGGAAGGACAGGCTAGCACACATGGTGATTGTTTGTTTGTTTGTTTGTTTGTTCTCCCTTTTTATTCAGACTGGGACTCTAGCCCGATGGGATGGTGCTAGCCACACTCCTTTCTAGAAACCCCCTCACAGACACATCCAGAAACATGTCTCCTAGAGGATTGTAAATTCTACTAGACTGACAATAAGATTACCCATCCCAAGCCCATGCCTTGTCAAGTAGACAGTCACGTGTATCACTCTTAAACAACACCAGTCCAACCTTGGTTCCCCATCCAAAACCTCTTCAGTCCAACTTCAGAAGTCCCTACAGTCTTTGAGGGTGCCAATACTGCTCAAGCGCTGTTTCCTCTGGAACTCTAGTTAAAATACTAAAATAATCGTTTAATTTTGTAACATGTATGAATGTCTTGTGTGCACGCATGTCTGTGCACCTCATACACGTCTGATGCCCGTGGAGGCCAGAGAAAGCATATTTTCTGGAAGTGGAGTTAGAGCGTGCAGTGGCGTTTCAAGTGGTTGTGAGACACCATGTCAATGCTGGAAATCGGGCCCGGGTACTCTTGCAAGATCAGACAATGCTCTAACCACTGAGCGACCTCTGCAGCCCCAGTTATTGTTATCTCACGGGTATGAGTGTCTTACCTTCACGTATGTATGTGTGCTGTGTACATGCCTGGTGCCCACGGAGGTCAGAAGAGGACATTGGATTCCCTGGGACAGGGGGTTGTGAGCCACCATGGGGGTGCTAGGGTTCCAACTTGGTCCTCTGTAGGAGCCACAAGTGCTCTGCAGCCCTGAATTAAATTAAATTTCAGAAGCAAATTCTGTTTTTCACTTTTTGTTTTGTTTTTTAAAGGCACGAAGTGAAATTCTGATTCCTAAGGGAAAGAATGGAAAATAACAAGAAAAAAAAAAAAAGATCAAAGATAGACCAAAACTCAAGAGGGGCAGCAAGTGCCAAGTCCTGTGTTCCGTGTCCAGCATCTGAGACTGGTGGTGGCCCTACCCAGACTTCAACAGCCTTGATTAACCCCACACCTCCAACCCTACCAGCTGAAGCACATTTAACCTCTCCCAGGTCACCTCCAGTGTGTGCCTGCAGTTTTCCTCAGTGGATATTCCATTGTCCGGTCATCTCCAACATCCTGGGATCCCCGCTGCAACTGACATTCACCTTCAAGCGTCACACAGTGGTCTCTCAGAACCTCCTTGCAGGGACTCCAGTCCTGCTACTCAGTGACTTTCTGGAACTTTGGTGCGAACCTCCATAACACTTGGATTCTGCATGTCTGCAAAATGGCCACTTGGAGGAAGATTTGAGTCATGCGGAGGCCAGGCTAGACCCCAAGGCCACAGCAGTGTGTCCTGGCAACTGAAACGAGGAAAACAGTCCCCCGGGTGGTTGGGTTTGGGGTGGGGGCTGTTGTTAAGCATCTACCTAGCCTGGTGTGGGCTCTCTACACCACAGAGGAGGCCTGAGTCCAGGCTCTTTGAGCAGATCCTCCAGTCATGGCTTTGCCTCTTTAAGATGTCTGTCAAAAGGGGTCACCTGGTGCTCAGCTGCGTGGCGAGTTGGGAGAGCAAGCTGTCATATTTATCCCCCACTTGAGGCATGGCTTTTGGCTGAGGAAGCGAGACCACTTCAACCTCCCTAGAAGCCAATGTACAGTGGGCCTACGAGGGGTCCCTAGCCTGGAAACGGTGCTTTGTTCTTTGCACCTTCGGCCTGTGCACTCGCTCCTCATGGGACAGCCCGGAGGTTCATAGGCAGCCCCCAAGCAAGCCCGGCCAGGTCTCCGTCTGTTACCTTCATTCCCAACTGCTACCACCCCGCTCCAGTTGTGGTCCTGCTGGTCCTTGGATCCTCCATTTGCCAAAGGACCCCTACAGTGCCTACTGGAGGCACAGTGGTCAGGGAAATAGCTAGCCATGGGATGGCTGAGAGACCAGCCCGGAGGACATCCTGAAAAGGTAGAGAACCATGTGAATAGAGACCCTGAGGTGGGAAAAGTTAAACATTCTAGCAGGGGAGGAAGGGCAGGACCCAGGATGGCTGTGCAGGGCTGGCGGCCTACCACACTAGCTACCTCAAAGCTCCACTTGGGTCAGTGGGTAACTTGCTTATGAAACACGGAATGAACCCAGGTTACTCAGCCCGAGAGCCCCTGGAGACAGGTACAGTCGAGCTGTACTCTTCTAGACTACCCTGGACTGAAAGAGGCCGCCCTCAGCACGCATCTCCTGCATTCCCCACACAGGGTCTGGTCACAGAGAAGAACCAACCTTGGGTCCTGACTTGGGAAGCCGCCACTTCACCTGGAAGGCCAGACCTATAGGAAGGGACATAGAATTATAGCCACACCGCTGACTGCACCCCACTTCACGGAGGACACATGTGAAGATGGAGGTGAAGAGAGTAGTGGACTGAATGTTGCCCCCCTCAAAGACATTTCCCTTGGAACTTACAACTGCCCTTGTTTGGAAAACAATACTTTGCAAATGTGAATGGGGATCAGTAGATTAAAGGCCTTAAATCAAATGACAAGTGCCATTATAGGAGTTCTGTGTGAACACACAGGGAATCAAGAAACCTTAAGAGAAGGAAAAAGAAATTTAATAATACATTCTCAACCCTAGGAGTATCTGGGAGACAGGAGGAACCACCCCTCTAAGAGCCTTGGGAAGGGCCAGCACGGGTCCCCCACCCCATGTCCCCCATGCCTTGATATTGAGCTCTGACCTCCAGAACAGGCAGACTTGTTTTGAACAGCCCAGTTTCAGTTCATGGATGCAGTATCATCCATGGATTTCAGTTCAGTGATGCAGTATCAGGCTGCACAGAAACCTTTATCCGCTCCAAGTAAAACAGGGACCCAGCCTGGATGTGGTGTCCTGAACCTTGACCTGGGCCCACAGTTCCAGACAGGGAAGCTTAGATGGACAGAGCCAGGACCATTTTGTCTTCACTTCACGTTTCCGAGCATCCCGGTGTTTATCTGTGACATCCCAGTGTTCATCTGTGGCTGGTGACAGTAGGTATCCTAGAACCCCGTGCAGCCTGTAGCGCATACAGTCAGTCTGGCTGACTCTTCCCCTGTGGTTCGGTGAGTGTGGTACTGGAAGGGAGCAGACATAAAGACAGGCCCCAGTTCAACAGAAACAGCAGAGGCTACCAGGGACCACAGGACAAGGTCAGAGTCACCAAGTCAGGACCGGGATACTCAGGAGAACCCAAAAGGACCAGGCTAGCTGGCTGAGGGTCTCTCTTGAAGAGCTTCAGTAGAGTACTGTGTGTTCCTCTAGATCAGGAGTTCTTCTCAACCTGCGGGTTAGGACCCCTCTGAGGGTCAAACGACCATTTTACGGGATCTTAGAGTCACCCGAGATCATCAGAAAACACAGATATTTACATAATGATTTACAACAGTAGCAATATTACAGTTACAAAGTAGCAATGGACATAATTTTATGGTTGGGGTCCCCACAACATGAAGAACTGTTGTAAAGGGTCACAGCATTAAAAGGTTGAGAACCACTGCTCTAGATGGATGATAGAAATTTGGTCCCTGCCCTGGCTTTCAGTCGTCCACCTCTCCAGCACAGCTAGGCTTCCAGAGCCAGGAGAAAATTGTCTCCATGTCTATCCCAGCCAATAGCCACTGATTCCACAAAAACGACTGAATGAGAGAAACAGAGCAAGCGCCCTCATCCAGGCTGCCTCTGGGTTCTGCAAACAGCACAGCACCAGGGTAGTCCAAGAAGGTTCTGTAACAACCTGGAAAGCAGATGACTTTATCTGAGTCATGCCTGGTCTCAAGGGCCTGGGGCCCTGTCCCTCCCTCCTTTGGGCCCTTAGGACTCTCCCAGGGAGCTGGTAGTGGGTTATTTATATATTGGAGGAAGAGCAGCCCCAGCTTGGACCATGCAGAACTTCCGGTCCTTCAGCCAAGGGGCCAGAGCAGGATGGGAGCACTCCAGAGGCGGCTGGGTCAGGCACGAAAGGTCTTTGGACCAACGCCGACCCTGGGAATACTGTGTCCCCTCATTTGCCTGCACGTCCGGGGGTCAGTTGTTGTTTTATTAATAGAGGGCCCCAAGGAGAAGGCTCACCCCACTGGATAGTCATTCACCTCCCCACAAAAGCAGGAAACCATCCAAGGCCTGCTAAACTAGAAGCACAAGGGCATCCCCCAGAGGGAGTCAGCCTTGGTCACTTGTGGGGGCATCTCCCAGAGAGAGCTTGGCCTCAGTCATTCTCTGCCGTGAGAAATAAGGAGCTAATTGCCAGAACTCGGGCTCCAGCAGACGGCAGCTACTTTAAAACGGACACCAGTCTCATCGAGACACAGAAAAATCAACCCAGAGTCTGAGCAGTAGCCTGTCTGCGAAGTGCTGGTACAGCCAGAGGTGTCCACAGACACGGTCCTGTTAAGCCACCTGAGCCAGTCGTACACACCACAAACCTCTAGCCCAGCCCTTTGTCCCCTGTGGGGACTCGGCTGAGCCTTCAAAGCCACTGACCGGTTGGTTGTATCTTTCCCAGGCCATTCACAAAAACAGATGATCAGGTCTACAGAACTACAAACTATGTCCCTCAGAGAATCTGGTGACTGGCTTGGGCTCTTCACTCACGCTTCCATTTGTCTCCTGGGTGGTAGGAAAAAACCTACGGAGCATTTGTTATTTCCCTTGTTGCTATTTAACAAAACACCTGACAAAAGGAACTCAAAGAAGGGAGGGGGAGAGGGGGTTCACATCACCAGGGTGGGGAAGATGTGGCTGCAGGGGCCTGAGGAAACTAGTCATGTGGCATCCATGCTGAGGAAGCAGAGACAGATGAATGCTGGTACTCAGCCCACTTTCTTCTTATTCAGAATAGAACCCCAGCCCATGAAATGGTACTGGCCAGTTTCGGGGGTAGGGGTTTTCCTACCTGGAGAAGCACAATCTAGAAAATTCCTTGAGGACATGTCTAGAGGTTTGTCTCATAAGTGACACTGGATCCTGTCAACCTGACGGTCAACATTAATCATCACACATGGGAATTGCATGTATGCACAGTACATATGCAATGGGCAGTAACTGGCCCACCACAGCACTTACTGGAGACCCAAAACATAACTACACACCAAGCCACAAGCCCAGGGTATTCCCTAGCATCCCAAAGTCCTTTGGGGCTGTAGACCCCAGTTCCGTTTGTGCTTGTCAGCCAAGGTGCTAGAACAAGATCAGAACACCCCAAGAGTGGCCGGTGTCATCACCCCAGCACCCTGTGAGCATTCCAAGTTTTAGTTTCTCCATCTGGAAATAGGGCAGTCATAGCTGGGCCTCCCGAGCCTGCCCCAGAACCAAGTCCACATTATATACTTCTCTGATCAGTCCCTTTGGGAAGAGAGAAACAAACCCCAGTCTGAGTGGGCAACTTGTCCAAGCCAAAGAGAAGTGGAAGTTAACAAAAGCAGCCCTGCCCGAGGTCTGAGGCTTTTTTGGCTTTTCCAGAGCCCCTGCACCCTGAGTGGTGCAAGCCCGCCTCCTCGTGGACAATGGAGGAACTTCCTCCAGATCAAGAGCAGAAACTGCATCTGAGACCTGGGAAATCCAGACTCCCAAAAGTGCGTGCTGGAAGAGGCTGAAAGAGCTTCCTCACCTGAATGGCCTTGCCTCCAGTGCACCATTAAACATGTGGCATAACTGCAGAGGAATCAAACTGGATAGGCTGGATTTGTTGGCTGATAATGCTAAGCAGATTTTGGTAGAGCAGGGAGAGAAGCTCGGTTCAGCTGGTTGGCAAAGACATGGCCCACAGGGTGAGCGGCACAAAGTTGAAGCCTCGAACTGTGTGGGGTCACAGAGGAAAGTGTGGCCCCTCAAAGAGACTGGAATGTTACATAAATTTGTTCCAGCATTGTCTCGCATCTGTGCGGCATGGTCCGGAAGACACTGCTCTTAGCATGACTGTGGGAAATCATTCTTCCAGGGGTTCCCCAACATCAGTGAATGTCTCCCCACATATGTCAAGAGTTACAATGAGGGTAATCGGATGGGCATAAGGTCAATAACGATATAACATGGGACCGATCAGCAGAGGAATCTCCGTGTTCCAGGCCAGCCTGGTCCAGATGACCAGGGCTATACAAAGAAGCCCCATCTCAGAAAACAAAAGCGAAGAAACAAACAAACAAACACCACATACAGGGGTTTGGTGACCATAAGGACGCCAGACTCAAAGAGACGTTAAATGAGCTGACTCTGGGAGAATTTAGGGTGCTGACTAGCTGACAGGTGTCCTCAGAGACAGATGGGCAGTCTACATTGTTAATTGATTTTATGAATGAAAGCTTTGAACTTAATGAACAGAGTCTAACTTTAACTGTTAAAGCAGTTTCCCTTTCCAACTAGTTGAACCAATCTCTAAACCCATAGGTCTGGCCTTATCTAATGTCTTAAATACTATTTTTTTGTTTCTTTGAGACAGGGTTTCTCTGTGTAGCCCTGGTTGTCCTGAAACTCACGCTGTAGTCCAGGCTGGCCTTGAACTCAGAGATCTGCCTGCCTCTGCCTCCCAAGTGATGGGATTAAAGGTGTGCACCACCACTCACACCTTTTTTTTTTTTTTTAAATCTCCTTTTAAAATGTTTTTCACAAGCTGGAGAGACCGAGCACTGGTTGCTCTTCCAGGGGGGCTGTGTTCAATTCCTAGCAACCACATAGTAACTCATAACCATTTGTATGGAATCTGATTCCCTCTTCTAGTGTGCATGAAAGCAAAACATTCACATACATAAAATAAATTTTAAAATATTTAAAGACAAAAAAACATTTTTTTACAGCAGGCAATTGCGACACACACCTTTGATCCCAGCACTTGGGAGACAGAAGCAGGTAGAGCCTTGAGATCTCTGTAGACCAGCCTGGTCTGCAGAGCAAGTTCCAGGACAGCCAGAACTACCCAGAGAAACCCTGTCTCTAAGTAATAAATAAATATTACATTTATTTGTAGGGGGTGGGGCATACACTGTGACGTGCATTCATGTGGAAATCAGATGACAACCTATGAGAGTCAGTTCTCTCGTCACAAGATGCTGGGCCCGGGGATCCAGCTCAGGCCATTGAGTTCAGAGGTGACAATCTTTACCCACTGAGCCATCTTGTTGGATGTGATGGTTTGAATGAAATGACCCCCGTTGGCTCAAAGGTGAATGCAAAAGAAATAAAAAAGGAGAGGACACGACTGCTCCTAGGTACGGAGGAAGAGAAGGTTTGCCTTAGGCAAAAGGGAAGCAGGAACATCTGAGAGTCCAGAGTGGACTTTGACTGTACTGTCAATCCTGAGGTTGTGCTATTTACTGGGGGGACAGGGGGACTATTTCTAGTTGTGGTGTGGCTCAGCCCTAGCATACATCTCTAATTCCTCTAGCTAGAACACAGACATGCCCTTAGTACTCACCTTTAATCCTAAACTATGAAGGTATGGTTAGTTTGTAGAAGGAAGCAGCCATGTTTGAAAGTGATGTCTAATTGAGTGACAGACAAAGTGACAAACCAAAGAAAGATTTGACCGAATAGGATCCTGGCAGCTCTCATGAGAAGAGAGGAAAAAAAGGAAGCTACTTAAGGGGCAGTGAGAGAGGAGGGGGCAGTTTTACTGGGAGAGTTTTACAGACACAGGTGAAGAGAGAACAAGCCCGAGAATGAAGGGCCAGAGATTAGAACAGATTGCCAGAGTCAGTTTGAGGCCAAGCAGAGCAAAAAGTTGGAGGCTAAGAGTAAGAAGCCAGATTGATCCAGTCAGCTTGAAGAGGAGTTTGAGTCAGAACAGCTGAGTTGAACCAGCCAGCCAGAGTTCAGAGGAAACAAGAAAGGGTTAGGCTATTCTGCAGCAAGTCTCAGAGGCTAAAAACATTCTAGACTTCCATCAGATTATAAAGAAGCTAGAAGCTTCCAAGACCAGGCCAAGGTTAGCAGTAAGCCTCAGAGACAATTAAGTACAGGAAAACAAAAGATACTTTTACAGAATGTGACTAGTCTGAGCTGGGCCAAGGGGGCAGAGGAGGGGGGAGAAGGGAGAGCAGGGGAACCAGGCACAACCTCCAAGAGTGCAAAAGTACAAAAAGGGCAGGTAACCAAAATGGCTGGGTTATATAGGGAAAAACAGTCCAGTCCTTTGGGCTGGAGAGTTTGGAGTAGGGGGGTGGGGTATACCAGAAAGGAGGACCCTGCAACAGGTAGGGAGGGATACTGGAAAAACCTGATAGCCAGGTTAACTCTGATAGGTTAGAAAAGCATCTCGGCCATTTGTTCCAGGGTTTGAGACTTAACAATAGGAAGTGGCACGATTTGAAAAGATTAGAAGGTGTGGCTTCGTTGGAGGAACTGTGTCACTGGTTGTGGGAACTTTTAAGTTTCAAAAGCCCAAGCCAGACCCAGTAGCTTTCTGCTGTCTCCATATCCGGACACACAACTCTCAACTTCAGCACTGTGTCTGCCTGCTTCCATGCTCCCCACCATGGTAATAGTGGACTACACTTCTGAAACTGTAAGCCAGCCCCAGTTAAGAGCTTCTCTTTATAAGAGTTCTGCTGTAGCCAGTCGGGAGAGGCGCACACCTTTAATCCTAGCACCTGGGAGGCCGAGGCTGATAGATCTGCTAGTTCAAGGCCAACCTGGTCTACAGAGTGGGTTCCAGGACAGCCAGGGATACACAGTGGAAAAAAAAAAAAAAACTGTTGTGATCATGGCGTCTCTTTACAGCAATAGAACAGTGACTAAGATAGAAATTGGTACCATGGAATATTACTGTGACAGGCCTGACCATGCCTCCTGTTGGCAGAATGTGAATTTTAATAGACTATGGATTATGGAAGCAATTGAATGCTTTAAGTGGGGCTGGATGGGTCACATTACATATGATGATGGCCTGGCTTGAGAGAAGATTATTTAATGGCCTAGAGACAGTTCTTGGGATATTTTGACAAAGAGTGTGGCTGCTTTTTGCCCTTGTCCTAAAACTCTGGCTGAAGCTAAATTGAAGAGTTCTGGATCAATGTTGACAGGGGCGATTTCAAGGTATTGACCAGGTGGTGTGACTATCAGTAATCACCTATACAGATGTGTAATGGAAAGGAGCAAACTGAACAAAGAGAAATACAAATTGTCCCATGTCAGGAGAACAGGAACACAGGAAGGCATAATGGAGACAAGTCCAGTGTTCAAGGAGATAAAAAGTCTGATGCTAACTGGAATAAAGGGAGCGGTGACCTCAGGGCAAGACCCACACAGCTAAGCTTCCAATTTGCGGAAAGGAATTTAAGGACTGCTTAAGCAAAGGGGGAAACCCTTGAAAACAGAAAGTTGATACAGGTGTAACTGAACCAGGGGCCATATTGCAGCCCCAGGAAGCAGCAGAACTTGGCAGCTTCAGCCTCATGGTTCTGGCTTTAGAGTCAATAATACAAGAAAGGAGTTGTGGAATCTCCCTCCATTGCTAAGAAAAGCTGCTGAGGCAAGGTATGTGTAAGGGCTGTCCCTGCATGGAGGCCCAGAGAGGCCATTGCATGAAACTGTGAAGGTGAAGCCTGGATTTTGGTGGAGATCCTAAGATGTTGGAGATAACAAGACTTATGAGATGTCTGCCAAGGAGACTACAGACTGTGCCTGGAACCAAGTCAAGAGGAAGACGTGTATTGCAGTCAACGTAATGAAAGGAGTTGGAGATCTGAAGAAAACTTCAGCTTAACAGAAACCTTACTATATTTATTTTAAATAAATAATGTCATGTGTGGTGCATGTATGTTTGCCTGTGCATGTATGTGTGGAAGCCAGTGGCTGATGTTGGAGGCTTCCCTCAATCACTCTACACTTTTATCTCTTGAGACAGGATCTCTCAGTGGATCACAGGTATCTAGCCAATGAGCCACAGGGTCCAGCCTGTGTCCACTACCAGCCTGCCCCCACTGTCTCCAGCACGGGGTTACAGACACTGGCTACAAGGGCTATTCATTGTATATGAGTACACTGTAGCTATCTTCGGACACACCAGAAGAGGGAATCAGATCCCGTTGCAGATGGTTGTGAGCCACCGTGTGGTTGCTGGGAATTGAACTCAGGACCCTGGGAAAGCAGTCAGTCAGTGCTCCTAACCACTGAGCCATCTCTCCAGTCCTCATTTGCTCTCAATTGCTTTAACAGCTCAACTTGTACACTGACTACAGGCACTGAGGTCCACAAGAGCCTCTTCTACCTGGTAAAGACCATGGTCGTCAGGGCTCAGCGACAACCAAGGTTCCTGCTGAGTTCATTTCCTTTACACCATAGCACATACACCCACTTTCCTTACTGTTTCTGCCATCATGCTCTTTCCAAGAGCTCCAACTCAGGGTCCCAGGAGGGGCTCTTTAGCACAGATGTAATTTGCATTCTCTTTCCTTCATGCCCCTGCACAAGTGGAACTTAGGTGGTGTCCTAATTTCATGTCTGTTGCTGTGATAAAATGCCCTGACCAGAAGCAACTTAGGGAGGAAAAGTTTATTTCAGCTGGTAGTTACAGGGTACCGTCCATTGTCAAGGGCACGTCATGTCACATCTACATACAAATTCAACCGAATGAACACACCCATGCTAGTGTTCTTCATTCTATATTATATAAAGATATATAATGTGTGTGGATGTGTGTGGATGTGAGTGTGAATATGTGTGTGTGAATGTGTGTGTGTGTGTGTGGTGTGTATGTGTGTGTGTGGTTATGTGTGTGTGATGTGTGTGTGAATGTGTGTGTGAATGTGTGTGTGTGTGAATGTGTGTGTGTGAATATGTGTGTGTGAATGTGTATGAGTGTGTGCGTGTGTGTGTGTGTGAATTGTGTGAATGTGTGAGTGTATTGTGTGAATGTGTGTGTGAATGTGTGTGTGAATATATGTGTGTGTGGAGATGTGTGTGTGGATGTGGATGTGTGTGTGAATGTGTATGTGTGAATGTATGTGTGTGTGGATGTGTGTGTGGATGTGGATGTGTGTGTGTGTGAATGTGTGTGTGTGAATTGTGTGAATGTGTGAGTGAATTGTGTGAATGTGTGAGTGTGTGTGTATGTGAATGTGTGTGTATGTGAATGTGTATGTGTGTGTGAATGTGTGTGTATGTGTGTGTGAATTGTGTGAATGTGTGAGTGAATTGTGTGAATGTGTATGTGTGTGTGAATGTGTATGTGTGTGTGTGAATGTGTGTATGTGTGAATGTGTGTGTGTATATGTGTGTGTGGATGTGTGTGCGAATGTATTTGTGAATTGTGTGAATGTGTGTGAGTGTGTGTGTGTGAATGTATGTGTGTGTATGTGTGTGTGAATTGTGTGAATGTATGTGTGAATTGTGAATGTGTGTGAGGGTGTGTGTGTGTGAATGTGTGTGTGAATGTATGTGTGTGTGTATAGCTTAGCAATTAAGAAGACTTGCTGTTCAGAAAAGACCGGTTCAATAACCAGCATCCACACAGCAGCTCACAAGCACTGTAACTCCAGTTCCAAGGGCTCAGATACCCTCCTTCGTGTACATCACACACATACACACAAGCAGGCAAGTTCTCATTAACATCATTTTTAAAAAATAATAACATTAAAAAATAAAGGATATTCCATTAAATGTGACTCCCGGGTAAACAAGTTAGTTTTAGTGAAATATGTCTTGTGAAATGTTTGGGACACGCACTTAAAAAAAACATTGTTTTATCTGACATTCCAGTTTAGCTGCTTGTGTTCTATCTAGTAACCGATTTGGTGAAGTGACCTGAACATATTTGGCTTCTAGAACTTTCTCTGTATGCAGTTCATGATGTCCTTAGGAGCATTTAAGGACAGCCACCAGTCCAGAAGTGATTGTTCTATTTGTTTATCTTCGTGCTCCAGACTCTAGGCACACGGGAGAAAGCCGCTCTACCTGTAGCCCAGACGAGCCTGCTGGTCTCAGCAAGTTCTCACTGTTTCTTAATCCCTGGGGTATCAGTGAAGATTTGGCCTGGTACAGTTCATAGCAAGGACCTCAGTGAGGGAAGCCCTATGCTGACCAGACATATATTCAATGAGCACCTTGGGCCTTCCTGTGAGCAGGTGCTAGTGTGGAAGACAACAGAGGAGAAGGTGTTTATCACAGCTCAGGGCCCAGAGGCACCAGCAGAGCATCCTCTATTGGTGAACACGACAAAGAGCCCCCCTGTTTCCCACAGGCTCTGCAGGTTGTCCAAGAAAGAACTGTGGCCTAGCAGGCCCTTCCAGCAAGCTCCTGACCCTAAGATGCCCCTCTAGCTGCCTTTCCTTAGCGTGAGTCATTCCAGCTTGGTCTGTAAATGTGGTGATGATCTCCACCTGCACCAAATGCAAAGCCAGGCCTTGATGGTAGGAACCACAGAGGACTGGTGCGAAGACGCCATGGATAAAGGCATCCAGTGGCTGATGGAACAGCCTGAATTTGAGCCCAGGGACCCACATGATAGAAGTGACTCTGAAAAGTCGTCAGGGGACAACATGCCTTTGTTTTGTTTTTAAAGCTTAAGAGACCCGCTCTGGGGTTCCTATGGAACCGGCTGCCCGCTTCCTCCTACTATCTGCAGTGAACCTGTGAGCCCACAAGGAGGATGTAGCTGTGCTGGTGCCAAGTAAAAGCTACCAATTCATTCTCCCAGCTCCAGGCAACACAATGCCCTGCAGATTACCCAAGATCATCCAAAATGCTACTCCCAGCCTCAGGTCCAGCTCATACTTCCAAGGAGAAGACGCAGACCCTGGCCCATGCTCTCTCATATAGACAATCTGTTGGGTAACCTGCTGTCTTTCCATCTGTCAACAGTTTTCCACCTGCAGCCACCAAGCTTGTCCTAAAACTTCGCAGTACAAAAACCTGACTCAACGCTAGCCTCTGGGCCATGGTGCTGCAGACCTTTAACCCAGCACTGGGAAGGCAGAGGCAGCTATGTATCTGAGTTCAAGTTGCTATGGTCAGAACAATCGGGGTTATGCACAGTTCTACAGACCTTCTCTAAAATCATGCCAGCTTTCCAGATGTGATATGCACACCCACCTGGTCCACAATACCTCGCTGAACAACCCTGGCACCACTTCGATTCCTTCAGTGCCTGGCCATGAATCTGCCTTAACAAATTAAGTCCCGTTTGTTTTTAAGACACATCTCCTTCACCTAGACTAGGCTGACTTAGAACTCAATTTTCCTGCCTGCCTGCACTTACCAGGTGGCGAGAGTACAGGTATGTACCACACGCCCAGGAAACTATTGACTGCTGTAAAACACAAGCAGCCCGAAAATTACAAAGTAGACACAACCGATATATACAGCTCCTTCACTGTTTGTATGTATATGTGCACACGTGTGCACTTGGCCACGCGTTTGTAAAAATGTGCATGACACTTGTGCAAGTCTAAGTATGTCTGTCCTTGTTTAGACATGTGTGCACTCTTAACAGACCGTGGTTTTACGAAGGGGGCTGGTTCTGGCTCGATGGTTTCTTCAATAAAATGAACTTAACCGAAGATCACCGGACGTAGATACAGAAGCAGAAATAGCCATTGCCTTCCTCGAATCCAGAGCGCCGGCGGACGTGTAGCAGCCGTCGCTGCGCATGCGCGAATCATAGTGGCGCGAGCCGAGGAGCATGCGCAGACTCTGTACACAGTTTCCACCCCAACTTTAGCGCTTACAACCGTCGCCCGGAAATTCATGAAGGATTAACAGACGCTCATCCTCTGATTCGTCCCCGCCCACACCCACTTCCCGCCGTCCGCAAGCGTGTCCCGGTTGGATGTGCGCCCACCCTGTTTTGTTTCCGGGGAATCTGTTTTGCTCAAGAACGTTCACAACTTCCGGTGTTCCCTTCGGCCTGTGATTGGCTGGTTCTATGAATAAATTAAAGTTTGGTCGGGTTAAAAATGAATAAACCGTTTTTATTCTTAGATAACCACGGTTAAATTATTAAGCAACCGAAGAAATATATAATGCTTTTCAGTAACATGTTTTTGTAGCTAATAAATAAAATTCACCATTACCAAAAGAGGCTACAGTTTGAGGGCTTTAAATAGACTGCGGGAAGAAGACAGTGTCGTGTTGTATGAAAGGAGAGAAGGTTAGCACTCCCCTTGACAAGGATGGAAGAGGCCCTTGGGCCTAACAACACACATACGGTTAAGGCATTGCCACCTACTTCGTGGCATCTAACCACTGTTTTTTGAGTGTGCAAGTTTTGGAAGCTCAAAAAACGCAATCTTGTACAGATTCCTAGCTCGACATTTCTATTCTGATCACCATGCCCAGCTCTCTTAACCAGTGTATTTGGGACAGATGTAGACTACTTCAAATGGGCAATTTCGTTCTGAAGCTTGGAGGGCTGTCATGAACAGTAGCTCAACTTCCCACCCAGTAAGAGCTATTTGCTCATCGACTTCAGCTATTAGGGTGTTCCTGACAGAAATCTGGCACTTCATACTCAAACAGCAAATAGACCCTGAGCACTACTCCAGACGAACAGGTAGCTGTGTCTGGGAGCTCATATGGGCTCTCCTAGAGCAGGTTGTGCTGCCAGGAGGTGGTATCCACACGTTTCCTTAAATTGACAGTGGCACTTAATCTGTATCTTTAGTAACAGAAACCTATGCAGTGGGTATTGTGTGTGCTGTGATACGTGTTGAGGTGTATATCCACTTGTGTGCATGTGCGTGTACACAGACATGCTGTATATGGTTGGTGCTCATATAACAAAAATGCACATATAGTATGGGCACACAGCACAAAATCCTAAAGAGTATTAAGACAAAGAAAGACTAAGATCACATAATCTTCAAAACAGACTTGAGAAAGACCTGTGACATATTTGAAGCAGGTAACGGGGGTGGGGGTGGGGCATGCTGTGAAACACACTGCTCTCTCCACTCATGACAGTTGAAAGCTTCTAGAATAGTCATGTCCTATTTCTGCTAGGCAGGGAGGGTCACATCTAGTCCAGGCTGATCTTGAACTCCCCATCCTCCTGCCTTCTACTCCCAAATTCTGGGATTATGGGCGTGACACCACCATTGCTTTAGTTGGGAGTGGTGGGTTGGGGAAGGTGAAAACCAGTACTTATCAAGATAAACACTGCCACTGAACTACCGGCAGTCCTGTCTTTAAAGTCTTACTGGAGCTGGAGAGATGGCTCAGCCGTCTACTCTTCCAGAAAGTTCAATTCCCAGCAACCACATGGTGGCTTACAACCATCTGTAATGTGACTTGATGACCTCTTCTGGTGTGTCTGAAGATACTGGTGTACTCATATACATTTAAATTTAAAGAGAGAGACAGAGAGAAGAGGGGCTATTTTTCAGACAGGGTCTCAGTTGGTCTTCAACTCTCAACACCTATCATGTATCAAATAAGCCTTTGAAAAACCCTGCCTCAGTAACTGAAGCAGCTTAGAGCCCTGTACACACTGTGCCTTGTTTGTGTCTAACCACTAGACTTAAAAGCAAAACGCTAGCTGTGGAATGTCATTTCTGCATGCCTTACTTTGAAATTAACATAAATATGCAAACTCCCCCCAAACACTGATACACCTTGGGTATGAACTGGTCCACTCACAAACGTTACCAGGGCAGCAGCCCTCCTCACAGAGCAGCCCATAGTACCTGCTCAGAGTAGAACTGGCAGGCAAACAAGTAGAAAAGTCACTCAGGCCCACATGGCTGTAACCAAGGTCTTCACCATTGGACCATAGAGCAACACCACCTCTCTTGGAGGGAGGATAGCTCATGAACTCCAAAGGGAAACTTAGTCCCAATAATCAGAAAGCTAAGGGGTTCACAAAGTTCCACCCCAAAATTGCACAAGCAGCATGCAATTGTTAGGGAGAGGCTGGGAGAGAGGGCTCAAGGTTCAAGAGCACTAGTCGCTCTTCCAGAACCCATAAGGCCACTCACAACCATCCATAATTCCTGTGGCAAAGGATCAGACGCGTCTTCTGGCCTCCACAGCCACCAGACACACACATGGGACACAGACACAAAGCACTCGTATACAGAAAGCAAATACTCTTTGACTTGTCTAGCATTGGCTATCCTGGAACTAGCTCTGTAGACCCGGCTGGCCCTTAACTGACAGAGATCCATGGATCCCATACCTGGGATTAAATGTGTGCCCCCACTGTGGCATGTTTTTAGAATGCTAAGTAGACTCCCACTTGTGCCTCCCACTGCCTCCAGATTGCTTGGGGAGCTCTGGGGCTGTCACTCAGGCTGGTTTATGATACTCACTGATAAGTTGGACTTGATCAGAATTATTACTTTGATTGGACTTTAGTTCTCTACTCTTTAGGAAGCAGACTTTGGTTCATGTCTGCCCAGGAAAGGTACACCAAGAACACAGGGCACTGGGCAGAAACCCACATAAAGCCATTCAATTAGGGCAACAGCTGTTTGTGCCCAGTTCCAAAGCCACTTACTCCAAGGCCACTGACAGGATCCATGGCACTGCACTTCAGAGATTTACACTGAACCCTTCAAGTAAATTCAGCAGATTCGGGAGCACAGCAGGGAAGACAGCTGAGTAGATAATGCAGACATGAAAATCAATGTGGACCCCAAGCACTGGTGTAAATGCAGGGCAAACACAGCAGTCTGCCTGCCCTCCCAGCACTTAGAGACTAGCAAGGGTCCCAAAGTATGTTGCCTGGCTAGACTAGCCAAATTGAAAAGCTCTGGTTTCAAGAGAGCTGAGGTGGAGAGCTATCAAGGAAGATTTGGCATCAATCTAAAACACTCGTGAACCCCCACATATATGCACATTACCAAAAAAAAAGCCAATTTTTAGGGCTTCGGGGGCTGGACACATGGCTCTTGCAGAGGTCCTGAGTTCAATTCCCAGCAAGCAATGGGATCCAATACCCTCTTCTAACAGCTATAGTGTACTCATATACATCTGGGGGGGAAGGGCGGGGGGGACTGTTTTTCAGACTGGGTCTCATTACATAGCCCAGGCTGGTCTTGAACTCTCAAATATCCAGTGTTGAGATTATTGGCATGCATCACCTAAGAAAACTTAAAAAATGTCCTCCTTTGGTTATTTGAGACATAGTTTGTGTGATCCTGGCACTAGCTCCATGGACAGGGCTGGCCTTGAACTTAGACCCTGCATGCCTCTTGAGTACTGTAACTAACGGTGTGCTCTGCTAAATAAATTCTTAAGTGCCAGCCAAATGACCTAACTCTGGTGAACTGGGTCCTATTCCGGGACCCACATGGTAAAAGGGAATGACAGGTTGTCCTGACCTTCACACACACCTAATGTATGCACACAAAATTAATTCCTTTAAAAATGGAACAAAGTTACAAGACATGAAAATCTTTATTTTTAAAAAGAGAATGTATTTTTACATAAATCTACAACAGAGTTCAACTGTAGAAAAAATAAACTATACTTGGGGATACTGCGCTCAACATGGCAAGCAAGCTCCCTCCCTCAGGAGGGGCCGCACACCGGGCCACAGCTGGAAAGACCTCACCACCCCTCCAGAAACCCCAGCAACATGCCCACAACACTGACCAGAAACCAGGCACAACTACCCATAGATGCCAGGGGCCACAGAACCCACGTCAGTGTGACAAGCCACCCTTTAACAATGGCTTCTTCAATGTGACAGTCCATGTGCACATCACCTCCCTCAAGGAAGAGACAATGTACTGGTATGTATGTGTGTGGGGGTCCTTTTCCAACACCTTTGGATTCTTAATTGTGCCATGATGGAGCAGAGGAAGGGCCAAGAGGACCACAGCTGGGGACAGGTCTCAGCAAAGGCAGAGTAGAGCAGCTACTGACCAGGGCGACCTGGCTTCAATACGTATCAGTATTGACCTCGCAAGCTGCCACAACCAGAGCAAACCCAGAATCTCCTTTCCGCCTGTGCCTGTGCCCAGCAGCCTCACCCACCCACCTGGACTCAGACCCTCTGCAGTCTGCTTCGTGTCAGGCCACCTGGGTTTGGCCAGAAGCAGTTGTGAAAATGCTGTGCAGTTCTAGCTTGGCCATTATCTCTTTCTAGCCTGGTCACCTGAGGATCCATTTGGAGCAAGGGCTAAGAGAGGTTTGGTGGATTCAGAGGCCAAGGCAGGAGGCTGTATCTGCTGAGGCAAGCACCAAATTGAACTTCTCCCTCCTGCACAGGTGACCCTGAACCTCATACAGAGATAAAGAGGGTCCAGAACCTCACTACATGGTGCCTTTCCAAGACTTCCTTCCTTCCACTCTCTCAACTGAGGTTCTTCCTCTCGAAACACTTAGTGCCCACACAGTCACGGGGAAGAGGAGGCCCAGCAGGACCCACCTCCCAGAGACTTTTCCAATCCTGCCGGGAGGGGGTATGTTCTAAAGCCCAGATGTGAAGAGCTCTGTCAGAACTCAGGGCCACACCCAGTCCATACCCACCTTTTATTACAGTGTGTGGCTTTACTGAGTGATACCAGTGAGACAAGGGGACACTGCAACCACTGAGAGGTCAGTGTTGACCTATGAACTCCAAAAAAACAAAGGGACTTGACACGGATACAACTTACAACCTTTCTGTGTTTCCAGAAACTCATGGAAGCACATTGGGTACTATTACAGGTAGGGAACTTGAACAAGCAGGCCAGGGCTGGAGGCAGGGAATGGGAGTAGGGCTGTAGGTCCTGTTCCAGTGTGTGCACTGGGCAATACAATACCAAAAACAACAATTACAGAGAAAAACAACCCATGAGGAGTTGAACTCACTCTTGTAATAAAAAATTAAAAAATTTGTTGCCTCTGAGCACAGAACAGACCAGGAACTTCCCCAGGCAGAGACAGAATTGGCAAGAAATATCACAGTGGCTATCAAGACTCGGTGGTATGCACGCCCTTGGCCCGACATCTTCAGAGAGGAGGTGCACCAAGCCTGTCAGCCCAACCTGGCCCCACGCCTCTGCCCCACATGTGTTTCTTGCCAATCTGGGTGGCTTCCTGAAGTCTCCCTTGGAGCCAGGGCTTAGCAGTCACTCTTCCACAGTTTGATTGTTTTGTCATTCTCTAACGCTGCCGAGGCAATGATGTTCTCTGTTGGGTGACAGGCCGTGGAGATCACGACATCTGAAAGCAGAGCTAGTCAGTCACTCCAGGAGAAGCAGTAGCAGCACACGCCTCACCACCCACAGGAGCACAGGGAGCACCGCACGGCTTAGGGGATGCTCAGAACGCCAGGAATAGCACCAAGAACCTCAGCCTTGCTCTGCTTGGTAAGGATCCAAGGGTCCTCACTTCTGTCTACCTGGCCTCCTCACTGGTCTCAGGGCTGACTACGCCCACTTGCCCACTATTTATGAGGTTGTTCTACCTGAGCAAGAGGTGACCACACACCTGAGCAGGGAGACAGACATTAAAGGATGGCACGTGAGGTCCACTAACTCTGCCTATTCCCTCAGGTTCCACAGCAAATGTGGCCAATCCCAGCCAAAGACAACTGCTCTTTCAGAAAAAGAGCCCTCCACTCCTTAGCACTACAAAGGAGCATCTGATATCCCTGCCCTCTTTCAGAAAGTGGGCAGGCAAGAACTAAAATAAGCTCCATAGCTGTACTCACTCAAGGCTGAGCATTTGCCCAGCAGATGGAAAACCAACATCCCTGAAAGAGCCGGGAGCCTCCAGGAAACGTGGGTTAGACACTCTCCATATTCGCTGAGTCCTAGTACCAGCAGCTGCAGACCCCAGGTACCTATGCCTTGTTCCTCCAATGAGGAAAACAAGCTGTACTCCCAGGAGGCTTGAGTCCGACTTAAGACCCAAAGCCAACCAGGCCCAGGACTCTAGGTAAGAGCCCTTAATGCTGCTTTCAAGGCCTCTCAGGTCTGCAGGGCTGGGATGGCAGGGAGAACAGAGTAGCAACACTTGCTTGTGTGTCTCTAAACCCCAGAGACAACCAAGCACCTTGGGGAGCTGAGGGGCTCCCCCTACCCATGCGGCCCATCTGCAATGACTGCCCACCTGTATGACCCTGCAACTTCTGTACGATCTCCTTGGTCTGCAGATTCCAGATATATACCAGGTTATCTTCAGAGCCAGACACGATCCACTGCAGCAGCAAGCAGGCAGCCAACAAGGACAGGCAATAAAGACATCAGGTTATATGCTGGGTAGACAGCACAGGTAAGCTGGCTGGTGTCACTCTAAATGCCTCCCATGCCACCCTCAGTCAGTGGAGCTATCCAGTCACCACCTCATCTTAGATCTTCAAGCATATCCAAGTGTAAGACATCACAGCTCCATCCAAAAACAGCAAGTCTGGGTTTGTTCCATAGGCTGAGGGACGCTTCATAAAGACATGAAGCAACCTGGGGTGGGTGGCCTCTGAGAGCTGGCAGGGTAGGAGCAGCTCAGTGGGAACTCACCTTCCCACCTGTCACGGAGAAGTTGGCAAATATGCAGTACTTCTCATTCTTGTGGCCGGTGTATGTCTTCAGGCACTGAAAAGGTGAGCGTGCGCTGTTAGCACTTACGGTTAGCTTTCATTCCAGAGGATTCCAAATTCTGGGTATACACATCAACCACAGCATGAACATATTCTAAAAACATTCTAGACATACACAAGGCCCAGACTTGGACCTGCAGATTAGTCATTCAGAAAACATGTCTTTAAAGGGAGCTGTGCCATTCTCTCTCATCAAATAAGATGGCTGAGCCGCTCCTGCTACAACTCATGGGTCAGCTACACCACCCTCACCCTGGTACCTGGGGCTGGCATGCAGGCCATACAAGCCACATGCCCGAAGCTCACCTTCCCTTTGCTGTAGTCCCAGAGCTTCAGTGTGCTGAAAGACAAGAGAGTAAAAGTGAAGGACAGGTCATCTTTGGCATGCCCTGCTCCCCTAATGCCACCATATCTCAACAACCATGAGTATCAGGACAAAGGGTCCTTTAGTTCACCAAGTTCAGCCACTCTACGATACACAAGAGCAAACAAAAGGACCCTAATACTTGTAGCTCAGAGACAGACTGAAGAAACAGATCGCTGGCTGTCTTCCCAAAACTAGAAGCAGAATGTGGAAAACCATGTTGGCTCCAGAAACGCCAGTTTCTCTCCACAGGAAAAGGCTCATGTCGACCTTGGGGAAGGAGTGGGAGGCTAACCAGGATAATGCCAATCAGGCAACTCTCAAGAGCCAACTAGGCATGGTTCTTTGGAGACCTTGTACAGTGTACACCAGAGGGGGTCATCATGTATGGCAGTGAGATTCTGCTACGTGAACATGCTTGGAGGCTGGGAATCGGCAGAACAGCCTAGGCCTCAAACCCTTCTCATACTAAAACTAGAGTGGACAGTCCTTTCTTCAACCCCTCAGCCCACAACCCAGGAACAGGCTCTAATGCACAGATATAAAACAGCTCAACTGGACAACTTGGAGAAGAAACAACACAAGAGGAGAGGAACCCCACCAACAAAAGCTGTGAGATCGCTCTCAGGGAACCAAAGCACTCACTTGTCCAAAGTTGCAGCCAGGATGTACTTGCCATTTGGAGAGAACTTCACGAAGGACACCGGAGGATTGTCGTCATCTACACAGAAGACAGACAGGCTGACCCTTGGCAGAACTGAGATGCAGTCAGCTCCCAGTTACCCATGTCGACTGTGATGCCCCTGCCACCATCACTCTTGAAGGACACCAAAGAGCTCTGACATCCATCACCTTCCCTGGCTGTTCACATTCTTAAGTCTTCACCCAGTGCCCTGCCAATACAGGCCTCCACCACACATGAAAGGAGGCCCAAAGCTCTCCAGCAATGCTCAACTGATCCCCTGAAGAAAGCTGCCTGACCTAGGGTGGTCTTACAGATAGCCTCTCATTCTTCAGTCAAGCATGCTCTCCTCCTTTCTTGATGGCCGTGCCTCTGCCTCCTGAAGACCAGGCTGCTGACTTTAGCCTCAGCATTTGGCAAGTGGAGTTGCACTGCTGAGGAGCCAGGCCTCCAACAAAGTGCCCACATAAAAGCTTCTTCCCAGGGCACAGCGCTCGCTGCCATGTCCTTCTGCACAGTGGGCCTGGGGTCTGCCCCTCAACTGGGTAAGGAGTGTGTGTCCTGAGGTGGGCCTGCCTAGCCCAGGAAGCCAACCAGGCCTTAAAATGTGCATACAAAGACTGGTGTATCCTGACACATATTACCACAGGGGGGTTCAGAGGGGGGCTCCGCTTCTTGTGACTGGTCACAAACACTGAAAGGGACATGAGAGAGTAAGGCCAGCTAGGCCACGTAAGGCTATTAATTGAGCTGACATGGAGCAATACCTGTGTGCCTTCCCAGGCCACCTCTGAAACAGACACCTGCAGGAATCTCTGACGTGTGCCACACCTCTAATCCCACCCAGCATTCCGGGACCAGAAGAGAGGCGAATCTCAGAGTTTGAGGCCAGCATGGACTACAGAGTGAGTACCAAGACAGACAGGAATACAGAGAAAAACTGTCTGAACAACCCCTCACCCCCTGCAAAAGAATGTCTAAACCTCAATATATGAAAGAAGAGAAACAGACCTTGGGCCAAATAGGCCTACCTACCTCAAGCTAGGCCTTACTGCCCACTGTCTGCACAAATCTAATCCTGGCTATGTACCTGGTTGTCCATCACAGACCAGGGTTTAGCCAACAGCAGGTATAGAACAGGGCACCTACAAGTTTCAACGGCTGCTGAGATGGCTCTCGTGTTTGCTGCACAGACCCAAAAGATCCATAGTAGAAGAGTCTAACTCTTTAAAAGCTTTCTCTGACTTCCCCAAGGGTGCTGTGACACATGTACATGTATATATTGGGACATGGATGGACCAGACGGATGGACGGACACACACACACACACACACACACACACACACACACACACACACACACACACACACACACACAATTTAAAAAAAAAAAAAAAAAAAAAAAAAGATAGACTTTGCAGGGCACGGTATCACAATCTTTAATCCCAGAACTCCAGAAGCAGAGAAGCAGGTAGATCTCTGTTGAGTTCAAGACAAGCCTGGCCTACAACATGAGCTCCAGCCCAGCCAGGGCTTCACAGAGAAACCCTGTATGTTTAGAGGGGAAGGAGAAGGGGAGGAAGTGGAGGACACCAAAAGCCCGAAGAAACTGAATTTTACTGTTCCCTAGGACAGTTTTTTTTTTCTTTTCTTTTCTTTTTTTCGGAGCTGGGGACCAGGGCCTTGCGCTTGACTGAGCTAAATCCCCAACCCCCCTAGGACAGTTGTTTAACTGAAGCAAGTGTAACCAACTCTAGCATTCCCCACCCTGTGGTGACCAACCTGTTGGAGCGCCTGTGATGGCTGCGTCTAAACTGGATATGTACCTACACATCATTCCAACAGCAACCACTACCTCCTGGCCTCTGCTACAACTGTATACCCAGTGTTTTAAACCACAGTACAAAGTACACATGTCATGTGCAAACACTGCATCATCTCACAGAAGGGAGCCGAGCATCTGGGGACTTTGGGAGCAATGGAAAGTCTTACAATGCTCTCCCAGATACTGGGGGGTGACTAGACTTACTACACGGCTTTCTGAGTAGTGACCTTTGTAGCTAAGACACAGCCCTACGAATGGAGGATGACAAAAGGTAGCAGATGTTTACAAGTGTTGATAACACGAGTACTAGGTGTGGGTTGGAATAGCTGCTACCAGAGAGCACCAGAGGTCCCTGGAAGACAAGATTGAGGAGGGGGATGGTTAGGACAGGACATTACTACCTGACTGCTCTGAAAAACCAGTTAAGCCAAAGAGTAGACACACAACAAGAACTTAAAACTCAATATTCCAGGGTGAATAAGTTTGTGTCCCCAAACTTATTAAGTGAAGACTATTCACAGCTGCAGTAAGTGGCTGTTTTGGAGAGAACATCACACAAGTGATGGCTGAGGGGCCTAGGGGTGTTAAATGAGAGCATGTCACTAAGAGTTGGGCACAGGGGGCTGGAAAGATAGCTCAGTGGTTCTAGAGGTCCCGAGTTCAATTCCCAACACCCACATGGTGGCTCATAACCGTCCCTAATAGTATCCAATGCCTTCTTCTGGTGTGTCTGAAGACAGCAATGGTATACTCACATAAATAAAATAAATAAATCTAAGAAATAAAAAAAAAAAAAGGAGTTGGGCACAGGGAAACACAAGGTGTACACGCCATCTGCAGGCCAGAGTAATGTCAGAAGTTACCACACCCACACCACATTGCCTGGCCTAAATGAGCTCCTATCTTCTCTGCTAACTCAGACATTCTATCCTAGAACCTGGTAGGCCAGAATAGCTACACTAGTTTCCCTAGTAGTCTAGGGAGGTAGCCACTACCACAATGGCCAATCTACCCCCCAAAGCCAGAGTGGTAAAGAAGCAGGGCCTGCCAACCCTTTACCTGGCTCACCTCAGTTCTGAGCTCCAGACTAGCCAAGGAACACCCTTCCCAGCCCACTCACCTGTGAGCCCAGACCTGTCCTGCCAACACCCTGCCCACCTTGCAGTACATCCTAGTACTGAACATGTAATGTGTCCCCAACTCCAGGAGAGAAGGAACACAGGTAGAGGAGGCTGCAGGGCCCCAAAGAGCTACAGTCACGATCCAACGATGTAAACCATGCCAAGGACTAACCCCGCATGAGTATGAGAGGCAGTGGGGCAAGCTCCATGGGTGGCTTTAGTAGTCAGGAAGAGTAGGACCACAAGTCCTGCAGAGTAAGGACCCAGGACAGAAGGAAAAGATGACTTCCTGAAAACAAATACTCTAGGACCACCAGGACATGGCAGCCACCCATCTCCACAACCCACCAGAGAGAGCACTCACCAATGAGCGTCTTCAGACATTGGCCAGAGGCAGTGTCCCAGATTCGGCTGTCAAGCAAGAAGATAACGTATGAGAATTGCTGGTGAGCGCCGTCACCGATCGGTCCCACGCTCTCTGGAGGGCATTTCCCCCAATTCCCATAGTGCTGCACTTCGCCCTTCACCCACAGACTTAACAATCACTCTGTCTCTGGAGACTGAGCGAGAATAGAATGTGCACGCATAGGACTCAGGACTTCACCTGATGACACCTGTACTCTAGCTAGGATTATACAGACCCTGTCTCTAAAGAGAAAAGATAGGGCTAGAGAGATGGCTCAGCAGTTAAGAGCACTGACTGCTCTTCCAGAGGTCCTGAGTTCAATTCCCAGCAACCACATGGTGGCTCACAATCATCTGTAAAAGAATCTGATTCCCCCTTCTGGTGTGTCTGAAGACAACAGTGTACTCACACACATAAAGTAAATAAAACGAGAGAGAGAGAGAAAGAGAGAGAGCGAGCGAGAGAGCGCACGCTATATGGTAATGGTGCACCCCTTTAATCCCAGCACTTAGGAGACAGAAACAAATTCAAGGCCAGACTGGTCTACAGAGGAAGTTTGGGGGCAGCAAGGGGACAGCGACTCCCTGTGTGTGTGTTTGGTGATGGATGGGGGCAGCACAGCAAACAGCAACTGTACTTCTTCCCAAGCTGACCTCCCATGCCGTAACTCATCCTCAGCCTTCCCCAGGCTAGGCCCTATACCATTCCTCAGAGAGGTAATCAGGCTCTCCTCTCAACACTCAGCAGGACCCCAACAGCAGCCTCTCCACATCTCCCCCTTCCCCAGGGACTTCCACTCTTGGGACCAGCTGGTCTGCTCCCTCCTCGCTTCCCGCCCAGTCCCTCAGCACAGGCCCACTGACTCACCTCTGCAGGCTGTTTTACTTTTGAGCCTCACGCCTCAGCCTTAAAGAGGGCATAAGCTGCTATGACTGGAATCCTATAGGTGCTTTTTAAACTCACTTTTGTTCAATAAGCAAAATACTAAGGAACTGAAATCCAAGTGCATTCTCCACACAGGCGCATGCTGACATAACTCCATCCTGACCTCTGCAGGCTGTGTGCTCAGTCAGTCTTGCTCTCCACGGCTCCTCGCCTCTCCTATCATAGCCCTAGCTAGCACTTCCCCATCATCTACCTGGTTCATTCCAAGTGAAAAGAGCAGCCACCAGGAATCCTGGCAAATGTCTGACCCTTCCTGCTGGACAGCAGCAGGTCCTGAGGTTCCAGAGAGGCTGGGCTGTGCAGACTCGGAATCGATTCTGGCCTGTCACTTACTGCCTGTACTATGTTCACCTTTACTTTCCAAGTGACAAGTGAGGATGGCAAGAATTCAATGTGGCAAGGGAAAAAGGACCACATAGTTGACTTTTTAGTTTGTTTTTATGTGCCAGTGCCTGCATTTGAATTTCAGAACCACAAAATGTGACTATCACTGATTAATTATAAGATCCCAGGACCCCAAAAGTACTCTAGACTATTCATCACTTCCTGTCTTTCTCCAGGGTCCACTTAGGAAGAAGGGCCAAATGCAGTGGGCTGCTGGAGTCTTCCAGTCCTCTGTGAACTCAGGGTACCCTTCTCTCTATTGCTCATCTTTAGTCTTAACTTTTAGTTCTACCTTATCAAAACACGCATTACATATCTGTTTCCTGTTTCCACTCCATTTTTCTGTCTTCCTTTCCAGTGTACTTCTACCTGGGGTCTCTTGGGCTACTCTGCCTATGACAATGAAAGCACACTAACACACATTGGGCTAGCCCAACTGAAACAAGCTTTAATGGACTTATCTTTTCAAAGAACTGTCCCTTTGCTCAAGTTTGTGCCACCCCCAAACAGAGGAAATGTTTAGTTTGCATCACTCAACGCTCTATGTGGCCAGTAAACAAGTAAAGTTGCCAACCGGCTTAGCCAAGTCCCAGCCCAGCCCTGTGCAGTCAAAGGCAGAGCTCCAGCTGAGCAATGGCAGCAAGGCTCAGCTCCACCTGCTGCAGCAGCACAGGGCTGTGAGGCCCGACACCTCTCCCTGTTGTTCTAGGCTTTGCTTTCTGCCTTTTGGTGGCAGTGCTAGCTAGGGCACCCAACTTTCTAGTTCCTTTGGTTCACTCTAGGCCCCTCTTCCCTATCCTGCCCTTCAAATCAATTATGAGGATTTTGCTGCACAGATGTCACCCTGCTCGAACACTTCATTTTAGGTGTATTTTTATAGCATCCAAGCAAAGTCTTTGCAACCTCAAGCCAAGGCCCTGAGTGAAGATATTCAGCCAGCCCATCATCCCCGCCACACATAAAGCAGTGTGCCTCACTCACCTACCACACTACTTACCTTGCTCTCTTCTGTGGAACATCGACACATACTGTTATGAGGTCTCCAAGCTCAAAGTGCAAGTAGCACACTGTATTCCCAAGCCTGCCTGTGACCTGCACTCTCCCGTCTTCTGAAGAACCCTAGGCACTTCTATCTACAGTCATATCTACAATGCTGTCCACCACTAAAGCTCTGCACAGACCACATCTCTCCCACACAATGGGGTCTGCTGGTTCACCTGACCAGAGCTCATGGGATCTATGCACAGCACCACTGCACAAGAGCTCAGCCCGTTGACTCACTTTCTACAGCTTTGAAAGGGCACACTCAAGGGCATGCAAGGAGCTCACAGCTCCTACTCTGCTCTGGGTTGCCTCACCAATCATCCACATTTCCACCAGCTCCTTCATAGCGTCTCACCCCCTGAACTCTGTACCAGATCTGTCAATGACCTGCAACCAGTGGGGCCCAGGCTTCTGGAAGATAAGGCATGTTTCCTCTTTTTGCTGCAGCACAGAGCTGGAACAGCACACAGCAGGCCACTCACTCCATGAAGAGTCACTCACCAGAGGCCATCATAGCTACTGGAAACGATCAAGGATCCATCACGATTGAAATGAACCTGTAAGTCAGAGAGGAAGAGAAGCTGATTTCTAATTAGTATGTGTCTCTGGATCCAAAGGTATCCCGCCCACAGAGCTCAGTCACTGTGATTCCCTTTGAGCACCTGACAAACTGACAAGGCCAATACAACGTGTGTGTGTGTGTGTGTGTGTGTGTGTGTGTGTGTGTGTGTGTGTGAGAGAGAGAGAGAGAGAGAGAGAGAGAGAGAGAGAGAGAGTGAGAGTGAGAGAGAGTGTTTGTGTTAAGTGTAGAGACCTCCTTTCTCACCAGCAGGGAGCAAACGCTCAGTCAGGAACGGTCCATAGGTGCTCTGCGCTCCCTCATGCCACTCCAGATGCTGTGTCTACAGTCCCAGCAATGAGACCCAGGCCACCATAAACTGTGGCTCGTCCAGGCCAATATCCAAATTTCACTGTGAGCCCTGGTGCCC
Source organism: Rattus rattus (assembly GCF_011064425.1). Classification (NCBI taxonomy): domain Eukaryota; kingdom Metazoa; phylum Chordata; class Mammalia; order Rodentia; family Muridae; genus Rattus; species Rattus rattus. Next base: position 9,141,305 of record NC_046158.1, read on the forward strand.
TTCGGGTAGCTCCAGGCCCTTATTACTTACTGTTTTCAGTGTTTGTCATCTTCTCTTTTTGAGACAGAATCATGTAGCTATGGCTGATTGAATCCACTATGCAGCTATGGCGTCTAACTCCTAATCCTCCTGCCTCTGCCAAAGTGCTAGGGTTACAAACGTGTAACCATGTTTATGCAACACTGGAGATGGAACCCAAGGACTGGTGCATGCTGGGCAAGCACTCTACCCAGGCACCAGATATTGGGTCACATTCCAGTCCTGCTTACATCTTAGTGCCAAGAACGGAGTCTATCTCCCAAATTTCTTTAACTTTCGCTTAGTCTTTGATAGGCGTAGCCCAAGGTAAACCTTTCTACAAATGAACTCTCAGTGCATGCATGGTGACTTGAGAAATGTCCAGCTTCAGCTCCTTGGGCTCACAGGCATGTAAAAACCTTACAGCAGCCGTCAGGTTCCAGGGCCTCTGCCGTCACACACCTGATGGGCCAGCACTGGAGCCCGAGGTCACTCTCTCCTGTTGACCAGTCACTCAACCACAACTCTAAGTCACATAGTGCTCCTTTCCTTAAGTTAAGGCAATGATCTATCCACACTTATCTCTATTTTCAATACACAAGCAAATTCTTACTAAGACATAATAGGGTAAGGGGTCAACGTGGGCACCTGACTTTTCCATGAAGCCGATGTGCAGGTAGCACCTTGGAGTAACAAGCAAGCAAGCCCACAGGGCACTCAGACCATCCTGGACCAGTTACTAGGACTCTCTGCTGGGGATGAGGCACAATGAACAGTTAAGGGGACACGGATACAATGACAACTCACAGGCCGAGGCTATAGCTTGCTGAGGCACAGCAAGCCCTGTGCCACTCTCTTCCTGCTGCCTGCTGATCTGGATGTAGAACTCTCAGCTAGTCCTCCAGCACCAGTCTGCCAGCATGCCACCATGTTTCCATCATGATGGTGATGGACTAAACCTCTGGACTGTCTGTCAGCCAGCCCCAATGAAATGTTGTCCTTTACATGTGTTCCTGTGGTCCTGGTGTCTGTTCATAGCATAAAACCTTAAGGCACAAAGGCAGCTAGATCCATCTCTGAGTTCAAGGCCAGACTGCTGTACATACTGAGTTCTACAATAGCCAGGGCTATCCTAGAGCAGGCTTTAAAAAAAAAGAATTTTTTTCTTCTTGTACTGGCTAGTTTTATGTCACCTTGACACAAGCTAGAGAAGAGGAAGGCTCAACTGAGAAAATGCCTTCCTGAGGCTGGGCTATAGGCAAGCCTTTCCTAATTAGTGACTGATGGGAGAGGGCCCAGCAGAATGAGCTGGTGGTCCTGGGTTCTATATGAAGCAGGCTGAGGGAGCCATGAAAAGCAAGCCAGTAAGCAGCACCCCTCCTTTTCCAAGACAAGGCTTCTCTGTGTAGACAGCCCAGGCCATCCTAGAACTCACTCACTCTGTAGTAAATTCTGCCCCTGCCTGAGGGCCAGCACCGCCCTGCTAGCAGCACTCACTCCTCCACAGCCTATCAGTCTTGCTTCCAGGCTTCAGCCCTGCTTGAGTTCCTGTCCTGACTTCTTTCAGTGATGAATTACGACATGGAAATACAAAGAAAATAAACTCTTCCCTAACCTGTTTTTTGATCATAGTGTTTCATCACAGCAATGATAACACAACTTAGAGCACTTCAGTCTGCTTTCGGTCACTGTTTTATCGGAAAAATAGAAACCCTAGAATCCTACCACACTCATTAAAGCTAATCTACTCAAAATTCTCATGGTTCCCTTATTCGCCAGTCACCCTCACTCTGAAAAAGTCCATTGAAGGACATCGCCCTTTAAAATCCCTGTCATCTACCTACCTCCCAGTCCACACAGTGCCCCATGGCTCCCCATTATCCCCATGTACCACAGCACACAGGGCCAAGAGGTATCTGGGCCTCTGGTCATTTGGATGCTGCTACATGTAAGCAAATCAAGTTAACCCATTCAGAGGGAATTCTGCTGAGAACATGTTAGGAGGACTCACGGCTGAGACTGGATCCGAATGGGCAGGCAAAGTCTTGAGGCACTTCCCTGTCTTCACATCCCATATCCTCACACTTTCATCAAACTAAAGGTGAGACAGGACATTAAAGTGACTCTACAGAAACAGAGCAGCAACAGTGTGATCCCTGAGACCCAGAACCTGCCCCCACCTAGAAGCCAAACTGCCTACCCCAACCAAGCACCAGAATATGACACTGTACACATCACCCTTGGAGGAGAAACCCACGCACTTACAGACCCTGAGACGATGAGGTTGGACTGGGGGTTGAAGTTGCAGCAGAAGACATAGTTACTGTGGCCCTTTAGGGTCTTCAGACACTTTCCCTAGAACACATAGCATACATATCAAGGCCTGTGACTTCCAGGGGCTATACACCCAGAGACAAACTTGTAGCACATCTGAAGGCCTACCCGAGACCAGCCATCCACACAGCCAACTCATCTCAACTATAGGCACTCCCTGGAAGATCAGTGTCACTTACGGAACTCACGTCCCAAATCTTCAAAGTTTTATCATCAGAGGCAGACACAAGGAGGTTAGAATCTGATGACCAGGCTACATCAGATATTCCCTTGGGAAGGAAAAAAAAAAAAAAAACATATGATTACCACCTTGTGGAACAAAATCCAAATGACCAGTAAAAGATCAGCTGGAACTAATTTATGCACCATGCTGTCAGGAAATCCAGCCAGTGTTAGCACAATACACCTGGCCCAGAGCCAGAGGCCACTACTCTCAGCTCTGCCAACTTCTTAGACTCACTCACCTGTGGAGGCTCAAAGTGCTTGTGCTTACACTAAAAATATAAGGAGGCCAGGTGTGCTAGTACAAGCCTGATTCTTAAGACAGGACTGCAGTTCCAGACCAACCTGGGACTACTCAGTAAGACCCAGAACCCACTAGACTTAACAGTCCCGATAAGCCAAGTGATGGTGCACACCTTTAAACGCCTGCACTAGAGAGTTAGAAGCAAAGGCAGCAAGCTATCCAAGTTTGGATCTCCAAGTTGAAGGCCAGCCTGAGAAAGTCACAGGACAGCCAGGGCACCCAGCCACCCTGCTCAACACCTAGTACACCTCGTAGGAAACCTACCAGTTTGTGACCAGATATAGTTTTCTCAAACTTTCCGTCATATGCTCCCCAAATTTTAATGAGTTTATCAGCAGCTGAAAGGAATGGAAGGGAGTTGGGTCAGAGAAGGTTGTGGCTATTAAGTCCCCTAAAGTAAGGCCTGGGCCACTCAATGAATTAAATGTGGGCACGGAGGTACCTCCCTTACTGCAAAGTGGCAGTAGCCTATGAACAGGCAATTACTTCAGTTCCATACAAACATGCTGAATGCGGAGAACCCAGAGACCAGGGACAAGTAACACAGTCCGGTCTCCTCATCCTCCCTCCTCCCACAAAGCTCAGACAGCCTCTCCACCAGCAAAGGACTGAAGGATACTCACAGGAACTTGCCAGCCACTCCCCGTTGGGGCTGAACTTCACAGAGGACACAGCTTTTGTGTGGCCAGCCAGGGTGAACTTCAGGGCATAGTTTGGCTTAACAGGTGTAGGCTGTGGGAAACAGTTTGGATTAGCCAGAGGCAACTAACACCAATCAACTCTCTCGATGCCCAAAGTGTAATCAAGCACGGCTGGTTCCAATCTCATACACAAGAACTTACTACAGGGGCTGGAGACGGCTCAGCGGTTAGGAGCACTGACTGCTCTTCCAGAGGTCCTGAGTTCAATTCCCAGCACCCACATGGTGGCTCACAACCACCTGTAATGGGATCTGATGTCCTTTTCTGGTGTGTCTGAATTTACAGTGTACTCATATACATAAAATAAATAAATGTATCTTTAAAAAATTTATAAAAAAAACCTTACTACAACCTTCTCTGATGTCACCCTTCAAACTGTCAGCGTGAACCTATCACTTCTCCTCAAAGCTCCCACTTTCCCTGGCATCCCTACCTTTAGCACACCAAGAATCTGTAATTTTTTTTGGCCAGATACGGTGGTGCATGTCTTTAATCCCAGTACATGGAAGGGAGAGGGAGGCAGAGGCAAGCAAATCTATGTAAGTTCCATACTAGTTTGGTCTACATGATGAGTTGCTCACCCGCCAGGACTATAGGGAGACTCCGCCTCAAAACAAACTGCACTTTTTGATAAAATCCCCCATCATCTTAGGTTTGGGACTCCCTGGTGTACACCTAGCTGCTCTATGTGACCACTGCTGTGTGCTCAGAAACTGACAGCATACCTCACTGGGCAGAGAAGTCTAGACTAATGAAATAAGGTCCCTGAGACTCTCTCCATCCTGTCTACCACAGTGGTCCCGGTGGGACATACCTTGCTCTGTGTGGCTGATGAGGAAGGAGTGGGCTGTGCTCTTGCAGCCTCTGTCTCTGGTTTCTTCTCCTCCGTGGCCATGGCTCTGAAGCCCACAGGGCAGGACACCGTGAAGAGGGAGTCACAATGGAAGAGGCCGTCAGCTAACCCGTACTCTATAGTATGGGACCTATAAACAAATCCTCTCTTTAATAAAGGTTGTTGGAGAAATGGCTCAGTTGTTAGGCTACCAAATGCTGTTCCAGAAGACCAAGTCTGATTCCCACTTGTGGGCTTACAACTATCTGTGCGTCCAGCTCAGAGAATCTGACACCCTCTTCTGGCCTCTGTAGACAGCATGCACAAGGTACACGGATTTACATAAAGAGGGGAAAACCAAAGTAAAATAAAATTTGCCCTGGTGTGGTGGTACACACCTTTAATTCCAGTACTCGGGAGGCAGAGGAAGGTGTATCTGTAAGTTTGAAGCCAGCCTGGTCTAAAGAGTGAACTCCAGAACAGTCAGGGCTACACCGAAGAAATCCTGTCTCAAAACAACAAAAAGGTTCTTGGGACTGAGCTGTTCATAGAAGAGTGTTCACCTAACATGCATAAGACCACCTCACCCCCCACAAAAAACAGTGACTCTAGGGCTGGAGGGATGGCTCAGTAGTTAAGAGCACTGACTGCTCTTCCAAAGGTCCTGAGTACAAGGCCCAGCAACCACATCTGTAATGAGATCTGATGCCCTCTTCTGTGTGTCTGAAGACAGCTACACTGTACTCAAACAAAATAAAAATAAAAATATTCCCAAGAAAACGGGTAAAAAAAAGAACATGACCGCTGCACTGAACCCTACAACAAATAAACTGCTCCAAGCTGGGGATAACTGTCCCGAGGCTGCAGCTTCAGGTGCTCTGTGTGATGGATGGTCTACTCTTGAACCTTCTGTGAGCCTAAGACTTAAGCTTCAAGAAGGCTTCCCACTGCAGTATACAGATGTGTACCGGAATGTGAGCTCTGCTTCAAAGATTCCTTGATACAGGTTTTTAAAAGGCTTTCTAACAGAAACAACAGGTCAAGTGACAAGAGTAAACCTTCTGTGCAGAAGTTTGGGAACTCAGGCAAATTCTAAAATATACCCAAAGAATTTGAGGAAACACAGGAGTCTTGTCTGTACCTGGTGGCCTCCACCTCGGCTCTTTGACCTCACAGGCTGCAAACTGCCTTCTACAATGCTAAGAGCATACAGAGCTCAAGGACTCTTGCACAGAGTACTATAAAAAAGAGCTACAAGAAAGAGTACAGCAAAGTAGACACCGCCCCCATATGAAACCTCCCAGGAGTAGCAGGAAGAACATCAGAGAAACTGCACCAGAAGAAGCTGCAGAGCTGAGGGAAAGCAGTTACTCCCTTCAGCAGTGCAACTGCAACAACTTCCTACAGTTTACAGGCCATCCCGTGACTGGGAAGTGAGTTAGTGCTCCTCCAATGGAGCGCTCCTAAGACATGCAAACATCACTGGCCATCATAATCCCTCAGCCATCAGTGTAAGGAGAAATCACGATGCACAGCCTGGCTTTGAGACTAAACCTGACACCTCACACAGACCCCACGGGAGACTAAGAGGAGACAACACCAAAAGAGACCAAAGCCTCAGTCTTCAATCCTAGGAAGGAACAGTAACACCCACCACACAGGGCACAGGTGTAGCCTGCTCCACCAAAGTCAAATTCTGCTGTAGCTCAAGCCCAGGTGCAAGGATCCAACTAGGGGTAGGTCCCCTGCCTGGGTCCCTCCACAAAGCAAAGCTCTTGTGCCCAGGAAATACCAGCTGCTTGGTGTTTTTAGCTTTTTGGAGACAGGGTCTTGCTATGCACCAGTATTCAAAATCCTGCCTCAATAGCCGCAGTATGGTTGGTGTAATAGGCATAAATTAACCACCAGGCCTGACCTGAAGCTGCTTAACGCAACTATAAGGCCATGAGTTCCCAGAGCCAACACGTTTGTGGACCATACAGGTAGCAAGAGGACCTGAGAAGATGTTAAGTAATGAGATAGAAAGTCCAACCACATCTCCCTGCTCCAGGGAAATGAAAGGGCAAGGGAGCAGGGCAGATCTCTTGGGTAGGAAGTCTCTAGGAACTAAGCAGTGTCTTTTAGCACATAAAGAGATTCACCTAGCCTCGCGTGAATGGCCTTGCAAAACAAGCACAAAGATACCCAACCCTGCCCAAACAATCCCACCCTTTATAAACTGATTCTTTCAGGAAGCCAAATATTAACATATGAAGGAAGACACTGGGTGTGCACCACACTTTAATCCCAGCTCTAATAAGTTCACAGCCCCAAACAAACAACCAAAAAAAGGAAAAAGAAAAGAAAGAACATTAGCATTAGCCAATCTACCTCACAGCATTCAGGAGGTTCGGGAATTCAAAGTAGTTAAATGTGAAGCCAGCACCAACCTGAAACCGTCTCAAAGGAAACCAATTTCCAATTCCACTGGGTAGAGTCCAAGACAGAGAGCACTCAGGTCTTCTGTTTTAAGGTCACCGGAAAGCAGGACTTGGAGAGGACAGCTCTGGGAGGGCGGTGTGTTAAGCAGGATCCTCAGCAGGTGGTTTGGAGCTTGCCTCCACGGCCCACAAAGGAGGCAGTTAACTGGCAACCGCAGCTTTACACTGCAGTGAACGTGATCATGGAAGGGCAGCAGCCATCAGTCTCCCTCCAATCAAATGCAGATTCCTGGTTTCCGCCTTAGACACTGAGTACACACAAGTATGGGAAGACAGAATGGTCCAGTCACTCAGGTGAGTGCAGTAGGTAACCCAACAAAGAGCTCCAACCCATCCTCTCTGGACTACTGGATACCCCTAGGTCCTAGTACCATTGGCTTCACACCACTGTACTCTCAACTGCCTGGCTGACCCAGACAGTGCTCAAAACCCACTTGACCACAGTCAGCCCTAGTCAGGTAGAGAAACTTGCACTAGGACACAGGTGAAGGTTGTGGTGGCAGCACGAAAGCGCCAAGTGGCCAAGGAAACCTGAGAGATGCTAGCTGGGTGTCCCCACTCCCAGGGATGCCAGCCTGAGGTGTGAGCCACGAGGAGCTCGCAGGGCTACGGGTCTAGGGGCGCAGCAGGGGCCGCAGTGGAAGTAGCGAGCCGTGGCGGCCACAAGGGGCGGCGGGGTCGGGGCGCGGCCACAAATGCGGCGCCGGGCCCGGCCCGAGGCCCACGGAACACGTGCGGCGCTGTGGATCCCGAAGCCCGTGGGCCCTCGTGGTCGCCGCCCCCCTCGCGCCCGCAGGACCGGGTCACTCCCTTACCTGCCGGGGCCGCGGCGGCGGGGCCGGGCGCTCTGGCGTCGCGTCGGCTGGCCCTGCGCGCGAGAGCAGACGATCTGGTGGACTAGTCGGCCGCGGCGCGGGAGGCGGGAGGGATTGCGCGTGCGCGAGGGGGCGGGGCAACGGGCGGCGACGAGGGTCAGAAAAATTAGAGGAGGCGGAGCGCCTTAAAGGGCCCACCTATGATTCTTGCTTCCTATTTGACCGCCACTAGTTTTCAGTGCCTGCAGACCGGAACTCTCTGCAGTTAAAGATGGGTAAAAATGTGCTTATGTGCCTTTCCTGTTAAATTCCAGGCTATGTCGCCAAGCTAATAGCAGCCTGCCTGTCCTGGCCTGTGCCTGCCCTGGACTCTCGGAAACCCTCTTAGTGCCACTGGTGGACGTCCACGAGGTCCGGAAGTCCGGAGCGCCTGCGGTCTCCCCTGCCTACCGCAGGGCGGGGGCTTCCTGCCACTGCAAGCCACAGCTCAAATTGAACATACTTGCCTCTCTTCTAAGCTGGGCCACAAAGAGACTCTGCTGTGCACCCCCACACTCAGAAAAAGGTCTTAGGAACTATCGCTGCAGGAAAAGCTCCCCTGCGTGTCCAGGGAAGGCAGGAAAGAAGGGAGCATGCATGCTAAAAAGAGAGGAGCTACCTGACTTAGAAGACAAACAAAACTGTGGACAGGAAAGGCAAGTGTCCCTAACACAGGGGCTCCGAGTCCTCCCCAGCTATGCATGCATCTGGAACCAGGCAGTTTGTTCTTTAGTGTAGGTGTCCATCGCTCACATTCCAGGCAGCCGCAGCATCCACTACAATTGAGCTCCCATATGGCTCTGAAGCTCCATTCCATTTTAAAGGCTCTATCTCATTTTCACAAGATAGCCCCTGGCAGGTTTTCTGGCCTGCAGTTAGCAAAGTATTCACAGCCCTCGCTCCTGTGGACCACCTCTACTCCTGTCACTAATGGGGGAAACACCCAGAGAGGAAGACACAGACACATAAGGAGAACCTGGAGCCAGGTCTGCTGCACTAACTCACATGGTCTCAGACTCTCTTGGAGGTGGCCACTGCCTGTGCAGCCTCATCTTCCAGTCTAGGAACATCAAATATAACGTGGGGAGCCTGTGCAAAGGGACTGAGCATTGGAGGCTTGAGAGTGTATAGTGTGTGGTTGCCATAGCTACAAGAGTGCGAGAAGCCTGGCAATTGGCCTGGAATCTCCTTCTAAAGAAACAAAAACAGCTCGCATGGGTCTGTGTGCCTAACAGGCCTATGCCAGGAGCCCTGGATGGAGCAGAGATTGGGATGGATGAGATGGTAAGAATAACATCTCCCTGTCTTCCCAGCTAATGGGACTGGAAACCAAATCTAATTCTGAACTGCCACCTCTCAGATGACATTCAAACCCATCCACCTCCATCCTCATCCTGGCTCTTCCTAAGGGCCAATTTTAGCAATTCCAACCAAAGGAATTGCTAAAAATCCAAGTAGAGTGTGTGCATAGAATGCCAAGAAGTCCTGGGTTCAGTCCCCAACACTCATTAACCAAGTACAGCAGCACAAGCATTAGGGAGTTAGAGACAGAAGTATCACAAGTCCAAGGGTCATCCTGAATTTAACACCAGCCTGGAGGGCTGGAGAGAGGGCTCAGAGGTTAAGAGCACTGACTGCTCTTCCAGAGGACCTGAGTTCAATTCCCAGCAACCACATGGTGGCTCACAACCATCTGTAATGAGATCTGATGCCCTCTTCTGGTGTGTCTGATACAGTGTACTTAAAGATAATAAATAAATCTTTTAAAAAAAGAGAAAGATCAGCCCTGGAAGGCTCAAAGGATGAGGGGTCCTGCCCCAGAGTCCCAAGATTTCCAACTTTTACTCATATTGAATCTGTAGTGAGAATTTAGATTTCTTTAAAAACCCAGTTATGTAAGTGAACATGTTTTTGTTTAATCTGGGTGTGGGGTATGGGGCTGCTTCAGTCTGCCCACAGCCTCTAACTATGTTTGTCTCGGCTTCAGAAATTTGATTCGGGAGACTCTGGAGAGGGTATAAATGCCAGAACCCCAAGAGGGTCGAGAGGCACTCAAGAAAAAGAAGGGAGGAGGGAGGGAGGGAGGGAGGGAAAAAGAAGCAGAAGATGGCGACATAGAAGGTGTGGCAGTTTGCTAAGAGTCCGTGAGCAAGGAGACTGAGAAGTTGGAGATAACCTGATGACAAAGATTGGCCCCAAGAAACTCAGCATCCCTCATGAGCAGGAAGTACTCTGAAGAGCCCTACAAATCCTTTCCCTTCTAACCCTTTTTTTCTCCTACCTACTGTTGGGACGTTGGAAACTATTAGGGTGAAACAAAGGTTAGAAGTGCGAGATACATAAAAACCCGATAAAATATCTAAACAAGCATGACACCGTGGTTCTGAGCCTCTTCTCACAGGCAACCCAGGAGGACAGAACCATTTAACAAAGCCATTCCTCTAGCCAGGCATCTCAGCACTGGGGAGCCAGAGGCAGGCAGGACTCTGTGAGTTTGAGGTCTGCCTAGTCTACATGGAGAATTTCATAGAGAGACCTTGTCTCAAAAAAAAAATCATTAAAAAATGAAAGAAAGTACCCATTGATAAGCTGGGGAGAGAACCCAGCTAGCAGAATGCTAGCCTAGCATCCACAAAACCCTGTGTTCTCAAGTCCCAGCATCACATAAAGTGGGAGTAGCATGCATACCTGTCTCCCAGCCCTTAGGGAGATGCAGACAGACAGGTTAAAAAGTTCAAGGTCATCCTTGACTACACAGAGAGTTCTGGACTGGGTGGTTTGAATAAAAATGACCCCTACAAGTCCACAGGGTACGGCACTGTTAGGTTTGGCTTTGTTGGAGAAAGTCACTTAGGAAGTGGGCCCTGAGCTTTCAAATGCTCCAGCCAGGCTCAGTAGCTCAGTCACAGGAAGACCGGTTGCCTAAGGAGCAAGATGCAGAACTCTTAGCTCCTTTGCCAGCATTAAGTCAGCCTGCATGCTGCCATGCTTCTGCCATGACGATAACGGACTAAACCTCTGAACCTAAGCCAGTCCCAGTTAAATATTTTCCTTTATAAAAGTTGCTGTGGTCATGGTGTCTCTTCATAGCAATAAAACCCAAACTAAGAATGAGGATCAATCTGGGCTACAAGAGATGGAGGATGCCTCCATCATCCTCACCACCATCATTATCATCTCTGCTTTGCTGAGTGAGAGTGGAAACCACAGAAGAGGGGAAACGTTAGAGAGTGGTGATTCACAACAACTAGGTTTTGACCAGGTTAATGAACTTGACCAGGTAATGAAATGGTTAACTGCTTCCAAGAGCAATTTTTTTCCAAGATTTATTTATTTACTATTTCTATGTGCCTGTGTATGTACCTCCAAGGGTTTATGTGCACCACATGTCTGCACGAGCCATGGGATCTGAAGAAGACGATGGATCCCCTGGAACTGGGGGTTGTACGCTATTTCCAACCTGAAATGTGGGTGCTGGGAATTGAACCAGTTCTCCTATAACAGCAGCATGTGTTCCTAACCGCTGATCCATCTCCTTCGCCCCCAAGCAATTCTAGAAAGTCCCTCTCCACTCCCTCAAAGTTCTCCTGTCAGCCAAGCATCTTCCTCATTTTCCTAGTTCCGTCCACCAGGCTGTTATCCTTTGAAAAACTTGCAACAGCCAACACCCACTTGGGTTTGCCATCTGGATCCCCAGACACAGGAGAGTTGCAGCTGTGGCTCCCAGCTGCCAGCTCCTGCTGCCCAGTAGGATCAACTTTTATTACAGTTACCAGTCAGTGTTTCCTGGGCATGCCGAAGTAGGTCAGGATCCTTGCACAGTGGCCTTGGCAGCAGGCAAGAAGAAACTGGATGGGTGACTTCTATTAAATACTGAGTAGAATTGAATTTATCAGTAGTTAATCCTTTCTAAGAATATTAATGTTCATTTATTTTGTTAGGAAAGGAGGACTCAAATGCCATGTGTGTTCGGGAGTCCGAGGACCTACCATGTGGGCCCCAGGAATGGAACTTGGGTCTTTAGGTTTGGCAGCAAGCTCCTTTAGCCACTGAGCCATCTATTTTTTTTTTTTTTTCCGGAGCTGGGGACCGAACCCAGGGCCTTCCGCTTCCTTGGCAAGCGCCCTACCTCTGTCCCCAATCCCCAACCCCTGAGCCATCTTTTTATGTTGTCTTGCTTTCCAAGTTTCTCTGTGTAGACCAGGCTGGCCTTGAATTCACTGAGATTCGCCAGCCTCTACCTCCAGAGTGCTGGGATTAAAGGCCTGTGCTGCCACCATGCCTGATATGACTGTTTATCTTGAGTGTTATATTGATTGCTATGCCTCCCAATGGGCCCAGAAACAAGACAGGTGACAAATCTCTCCCCCGTCTATTGTTTCAGGTCTTCATGGCAACCAGAAGTTCTGACTAGCACGGTCTGCTACATTATCTCTTTCATGTTCATAACAAGCCACAGGAGAAATGAGTGTCTTTATTAGTCCCTTTCTCGATGAGGAGAACAGGACTCCAAGAGAGTGAAACTCTCCTTCAAGCCCAACAGCTAGTGGGTGTAACCACTGAAGTCAGGGCTGGCTGAAGACAGCATGCACTCCTAACATCCTGAGCACATGGTAGCACCCAGCAGTGCTTGTCAGATGGACAGGTAGCAAGGAGATGAATGGGTATCTAGACAGAGAGATGGTGAGCACCCAGATAATATGTGGATTGGGTCATTGTCTAGATGAACAGGTGAGTGGATGGGTGGGTGGATGGATGGATGGATATTCCAGACAGATGATTGTGTGAATGGGTGTGTAGAAGGTGGCTGGATAGATGGGCGGATACAAGTCTAGATGAAAAGATAGGTGGATGAATGGGAACCCAGATGGGTAGATGGATAAGTCGTTATCTGGACAGAGGAATATATGGGTGTATATGTGGACGTAGGTGAGTGGATGGGTGCAGAGGGCACAAGGTCCTTGTACTCACAAAGAAGCAATAGGGAGACCAAGGGTGTTGAACATGCAGGGGTGCTTTATTGTGTACCTGGAATTGGAATGATCATTCCTGGAAACTTCTTTCCAGATTGTACTGTGTTTCAGTGTGCTTACAATAAACTGCCTGGCATCAGACTTCTGAAGTTTGATCCAGACAAAGTTGATCCGAACCAAGTTCATTCTCCCCTCAAGTTTATTTCCCTGCATGCCATCACACTTTCAAGGACCCCTGCCGGTGAGAGGGAAGGAAGCAGGTGGGTGGGGAGATGAATAAGTGACAAGAAACTGTTTGGTCCTTGCCACTGTCAGCAGGTGGGAGAGCAGGAAAGCTGGCCCTGCCCCTCACTCTGCAACACCCAGAAGAGCAGGCCCTGCCACTTGTCAGCTGTGTGGTAGTGCAAACAAAGGAGAGGGAGAGATGACTTCCTCCCCTTCCTCGACCCTCAACACCTCTGACAGGTGGGAGAGCTGGCCATGTTCCTCACCAGCTGCAAGACTCAGGAGAGCAGGCCCTGCAGCTCACCTGCAGCAGGTGGAGCTCCCAGGTCAGGGGTTACTGGTGAGCCAGCCTCAAGAGTATTAGAGTGGGAGAGCTGACCAGCTCAGAGACCCCTCAGGCCCAAATCCAGGACTCTGAGTTGCACCCCACCCCCAACATCTACCCCATCAGTGAACTGCTGGAGCACAGGAAGAGGCTGGTCCTACATGAGACAGGGCAGCACAGGATATCAAGAGGAGTTCCAGTGAGGATTCAGCATTGACACAGTAGCAGAAGCCAGAGGCCTCTTACCAGAGCAACGAGTCTCTGCGATGAGTATTTGGAAGCAAAGGAGTGTGGACGAAAGGGTGTACTGTGAAGCTTGGACAAGGAGGTTTTTTTCTCTGTTGGGGGTGGGTTTCAAGAGTGGGGAATAGGTAGGAGCAGGGGAGGGGGTGGTGAGTGGGATTGGGATGCACAATGTGAATGAAATTCACACAGAACCAATTAAAAGTAAAAAAAGAAAGTGTTTGCTCTTCGAGGACGAGAACATCCCAAGTGAACAGGCACAGAGCTAGGGAGTCTGGTTGTGGCACAGCTGAAATTAAAACCATCACCTGCTCCAAGACTTAAAACCTTCTTCTGTTGCCTAGTGAAGACTATTTCCTTAGCAACGGTAAACCATCCGACTCCAAGAGGATGTACTGTGCAGGGCTGAGTCGGAGCAGCTCTGGGGAGGGAGTGCTGTGGCCTGAAACAGTGGCAGAGGAACCTCTGGCCCTTTAACTGAGCCCAGAGCTTTGAGGCAGGGTACATTCCGAAGGATGGCAGTTAAAGAGGGCGGGTCTGGAAACTAAGGGACCCTAGGGCCCAGGGGTTCCAGGAGCTGCCCCTGCCCCCAGATTCCCTAACTGGACAGCAGGCTCCACTCATTCCAGGTGCTCCAGTCCTTGACAGAAGAACCTGATGCTGCATGCCAGCCCAGGTAGGCAAAGAGTGGGGGTTTTAATGTGTGTAAAGTCCTTTCCCGGGCAACTCTCTGAGGACGGCTATCATGTTTATAGGATTTGTCCCTCCGACCTCTTTCCTGTCCTTAGCACCTTCCTGCCGTCATCATGTCTTTGTGGTACCTGCATACTGTGTACCAGAGCCAGCAGCTCTGCCCTGCCTCAGGTTGGTTGAGGACTCAGGTGTCCAGAAAACAACGGTGACAGGGACAGAGAGAGAGACACAGCTCCATGCTGTCACTTACAGTTACCTGAGGATTTCCCTTAAGCGTTAAGAGGACCTCGATTAGAGATAAAGCTAGATTCTTAGCTTCAACATCGAAAATGATTTCAGAACGAGCCAGTGAGAAGTGGAGTCGGGATTCACTGGAGATATTTTAAAATGACATTTTAGGGGCCGGAGAGATGGCCCAGCGGTTAAGGGGTCTTCCAGAGGTCCTGAGTCCAATTCCCAGCAACCACATGGTGGCTCACAACCATCTGTAATGGGATCTGATGCTCTCTTCTGGTGTGTCTGAAGACAGCAACAGTGTGTACTCCCATACATAAATACATAAATCTTAAAAAATAAAAAGACGTTTTAAGCAGAAGGATTAAGAGAAAGACAGGGTCTTAGAAAGTAAGAAGGACACCTCAGAGCTTGTGTGGGCTTCCGTTAAAGTCAGACTTTATTGTCTTTGCAATGCTCATTTATAAAGAATTTAGAGGGGGTTGGGGTTTTAGCTCAGTGGTAGAGCGCTTGCCCAGGAAGCGCAAGGCCCTGGGTTCGAACCCCAGCTCCGGAAAAAAAAAAAAAAAAAAAAAAAAAGGAAGAATTTAGATAAGGGTCCAGGAAATTAATTACCTTCCAAGAGCAGCTGAGAACTAACTGATACTCCAGGGGGGTTCCTGGAGGGCACCTAACAGAATTCCAGTTGATAAATTAAAAAACAAACAAACAAAATTCCAGACCAGGGGCTAGAGAGATGGCTCAGTGGTTAAGAGCATTGACTGCTCTTCCAGAGGTACTGAGTTCAAATCCCAGCAACCACATGGTGGCTCACAGCCATCTGTAGTAAGATCTGATGCCCTCTTCTGGTGTATCTGAAGACAGCTACAGTGTACTCACATACATAAAATAAATAAATCTTTAAAAAAAAAAAAAAAAATTCCAGACCAGGAGCTAAGAGATGGCTGAGAAGTCAAAAGCGTTTACCATTTTTGTAGAGAACACATCCATGTCAGTAGTCTCATAACTGTACGTAAGTCCAGCTTCAGGGTATCCAGAGCTGCTAGCCTCAGCAAATACCTTCACTCAGAGACACACACATACACACAGAGACACTCATACACATGATTAAAATAATAATGCTCTATCTTTAGCCAGGGACAGCCATACACACTTTAATCCCAGCACTCTGGAATCATAAGAAAATGGATACCCATGCGTTTGAGACCATCTTGGTATACATAGTGAGACCTTGGCCAGCCAAAGCTATACAGTGAGCCCCGTCTCAAAAAAGAAAAGAAAAGAAAAAAGAAAAAAAGAAAAAGAAAAAATGGCCAAGTGTGTACTTAGGAGACAGAGGAAGGCAGATTGGATCTCTGAGTTTGAGGCCAGCCTGATTTACAGCATAAGTTCCAGAATAGCCAGAGCTACACAGAGAAACCCCATGTCAACACCCCCCACCAAAACAATAATTTAAAAATATATTTCTTGGAGCTGGAGAGATGGCTCAGCGGTTAAGAGCCCCCGACTGCGGGGTTAGGGATTTAGCTCAGTGGTAGAGCGCTTGCCTAGGAAGCGCAAGGCCCTGGGTTCGGTCCCCAGCTCAGGAAAAAAAAAAAAAAAAAAAAAAAAGAGCCCCGACTGCTCTTCCAGAGGTCCTGAGTTCAATTCCCAGCAACCACATGGTGGCTCGCAACCATCTGTAATGAGATCTGATGCCCTCTTCTGGTGTGTCTGAAGACAGCTACAGTGTACTTATATATAAAGATGAAAAAATCTTAAAAAAATATATATATAATATATATACATATATATATATGTATATATATATTGGGCTGGAGAGATATCTCAGTGGTTAAGAGCACCGACTGCTCTTCCAGAGGTCCTGAGTTCAAATCCCAGCAACCACATGGTGGCTCGCAACCATCTGTAATGAGATCTGATGCCCTCTTCTGGTGTGTCTGAAGACAGCTACAGTGTACTTATACATAATAATAAATAAAATCTTTAAAATATATATATTTTAAAATCTCACAGATAGATAGACAGACAGACAGACAGACATATCCCTGTAGGATACAGGGGATGCAGGATAATAGGGTATTTCCACTGCAAATAAAGTCAACACTCTCGCTTGAGAGTCCCAAAACCTGCTTAGGGAAAGGAATAGGGGCTCTACCCAATGTCATGCTGTTGTTAGTTGTGGATGTTGCTGATTTCCCTGTAGTATTTGGTTCTCTGCTGGCCACAGGCTTCAACTGGATTCCCAGGTGAGGGGTCCCCTCCCTTCCTACATCCCATAAGTTTCCATCTTTCTATCCTGCTTTCCTTAGCCCGTTCCACAGGCACAGGAGAGTGGCTGTGCATATGATTCCTTCTTTTTGGAAGCCAGTCCTTCCTTGTGCAGCCCGTCATTTTTCTAGACAAAGTTTCTCTGTGTAGCTCCCCTCCCCCGCCCGCCCCCGCCCCCGCCGTCGTTAAAGTCACTCTGTTGACCAAGCTGGCCTCGAACAGAGATCCGCCTGCCTCTGCCTCCCGAGTCCTAGGATTAAGGGCATGTGCTGCCGCCAGACAACACTTCTCTGTACTTCTAGGGTGGCCACAGTCCAGATGCTTAGCTTCAAAGAGTCCCTGTCTCAGAAAACAGACTGCCCCTCCTCATGGTACCACCATTCCGGAAGTATTAAGGTTCATTTGCTCATCACCCAGCTACCTGCTGAGGGAAGTTAATAGTGCTCAACAAACAACCGTGGAATGTCTGCTTGCACTTTGCGCCTGGTTGAAGCCCCGGACTGTCCTCTTTCCAGCAAACTGCAGGGCAAAGTTCCTGGGAAGGGACTCTGCTTTGCCTCCAGGTGGTGCTGGGAGCTCAGCCGCAGCACCGGATGTGTCTCAAGACCATCTGGCCCCAGACCAGGCGGGCCGAGTCCGGGAGGAGGAATCTCAGGAATGTGGCCCTGCTTCCAAAGTCAGGCCGCACCTAGCTGTCTCTCTCGGTGGCTCCTCCCACCTGGGTTCAGGTTGAGCTCCCTAGACAAGAAAGAGCCTGACAAAGAAAGGCAGATGTGACAGCTCTGAGGAGCTCAGAGGCCCCGACTCCCAGGGCATATTTGCTTATCTTTCTTCTTTTTTTTTTCTTTTTCGAGACAGGGTTTCTCTGTGCAACTTTTGCTGTTCTGGAACTTGCTCTGTAGACCAGGTTGGCCTCCAACTCAGAGATCCTCCTGCTTCCCAAAACTGTGCCGCCACCGCCACGGCCACTGCCACCGCCACCGCCACCGCCATCACCAGGCTATTTTTTACTATTATCTTTATTACTATTATTGTGTTTTGTTTGAGACAGGGTCTCACACATAACCCTAACTAGCCTAGAACTACATAGACTAGGCTGGCTTGAATTAACAGAGGTCTTCTGGCCTCTCTGCCTTCCTAGCGCTAGGATTAAAGGCATGGACCACGCCTGCCTCCACCTTATTTAGAGGTGTGGGATGGTGGTGGCAGGGTCTGTTCCTGAACCTCATGCTCGCAGAATTGGTTAGACTGGTAGTCAGCCAGCTCCTGGGATATCTGTCTCCTCCTGCCCAGGGCAGGGGGTTGCACATGGACGTCACAGTGCCTGGCTTTTATATGGACAGTGGGCATACCAGCTCAAGCCTGCAAATCAGGTACTTCACTCATTGAGCTGTTTCTCCCCAGCACACAAGACCATCTGTTGTGAACTATGAATTTGGCAGCCACTGTCCTGCCTCCGCTTACCCGTTCTGCCAATCATGTCAGGGTGTGTTCATCTACCCATGTGCCTCTCTGCACACCTACCGTTAGCTATCTGTTTTACTGAACACCTAACTTTCACTCATAGGAGAACTTTAATCTCATCCAACCTTTGCCATGTGCGGATGATAAAAATGGGGCTCTGAAACAGCGTCAGTAAGCAAACAATGAATCGCACTTCCGGGCTCCTTAGCCCTACTGTATCTTGTGGAAGCACAGCAGCTCTGGCAGGGCAGGGGTCAGATGTTGTTCCCCTACTACTGTTCCCCACAGCAGTGTCTCAGGCTGCCTGTCACACCGGAGCTTCTCCAGCCCCACTTCCTCTCCTCCTGCTGCCTCTTGAACACTCTTGGAAACTGCAGGGTTCCACTCTTTTCGGGATTAGGAGGCAATAGGTTTGCCCTGCCAATAACAGGCATATTCCAGGGGAGAGATGAACTATTTGGGATGTGCTGGGATCTACTGCGTCCCTCAAACCCCTTACATACACAGGAGGAACTAAAGGACTGAAGCCAGGAATATAGACCAGGCTGTGATACAGTGCTCGCCTTCCTGGGTTTCCCACAGGCTCCCAGAGAATCCCCAGGGAGGAGCAGGCAGCCTAAAATAGAAACACTGACACCGGAAATGCACAGGGCCAGAGGCACAGACCAGTGCTGGACTCTGGGACCGAATGCTGCAAACAAGCTCTCTGTACCTTTGTTGACCCCTACTTGTCATCCTCTGAGGTTACCACACACCCGACAAATGTGGGAATGTGAGTGGCTTAGCCTGTGTCTCACTGGTAGCTGAGGCCAGTCTGGCTTTGGGGGCAGCACCAGAAGTGTGACAGCCACCCTACCAACACCTGGACCAGCAGCCAGTGGAACACAACTGTTGTAGAAAGTTAATCTCAACCCGGGGCTTCTACCCAGCCTGTGACCATTCAGCTCCTGAATGTCACACAACCTTATATATATAATAAGACTAATTAGCACTAGAGCTGAATAGAGATATCCACCCTCTACGCTATTCTAATCCATTTCCCCATCCATAACCCCAAGCTATACTTTGTCATGTTTCATCTGGGCTGCTCGTAACTCCAACTGGCCAGGCCTCACAGCCATGTTTTCATGACTCATCTACCCCATGGTGGCTTCCTCCTCTCTCCGCTTTCTACTCCCTCCCTCATGGCTCTCGTCTGACTCCAATCCAAGCCCTGCCTATTTCAGTTCTGCCCAGATACAGGCTGTAGGCATTTTTATTCACCAATCAGAAATAACTTAGCGGGTAAGGTCACTGGGGTCTACAAGCAGATTCTCTGGTCCTTGGGAGCCAGTATTTAGCATGACAATGTATAGCAAAAGACCAACCCTCAACACACACACACAACTCCTAAGTGTAGGACCAGGCCAACCCAAAGTTGGGGCAATGGAGATGTCGTACCTTAGGTAGCAAGGTATTGGTTTGTACCTGAGTTTCTGGACCTGTGTTTAACTGTTAAGAAACAGAATGGGGTTGGGGATTTAGCTCAGTGGGAGAGCGCTTGCCTAGGAAGCGCAAGGCCCTGGGTTCGGTCCCCAGCTCCGAAAAAAAAAACCAAAAAAAAAAAAAAAAAAGAAACAGAATGTAAGGACAGTTTCATTGTTGAACTAATAGACACTGTGTTACCATGTGTTGTATGACAAGACTTTTTCTAGGGAGACACCACACACATGTCTATTGACCCCAGATAGAGAACTTAGGACAGATCAAAATATGGATACCACAAAGTCTAATGAATAAATGAATGAACCAGTGAGTTTTATTAGGGTGACTTAGGGGTTCTTTATTAGCAGAAAAGACTGAATAACAGCTGCATCACCAAGATCCCATGGTTGACAGCTCACAATATCACCCTGGAGCACACAGTCTCCAGGCATCTCAGCAGTGTGAAGACTTGTTGGTCTAAACTTCTTTCCAGCAGCAGGTTTCTGCATCTTCTAGGAAGCTGGTCTGGTGTCAGGGTCTTCTTTGCATCTTGGCCTGTCTGAAAGTCAGTCTTTATTGCTTACTCTAGAGAGAGCAGCCTAGTGAATCTTGTCCATTTCAGGGACTTCCTTTAGGTATTTTGAGTTTACCCTCCAGCTTGAGGTTTCCTGTAGGAAGGGAACTGCTACAGGACACCATGAATTGGGGACATGACTTAGTTGGAAGTACTTGCCTAGCTTGCACTCCATCCCCAGCACCATGTAAACCAGGACAATTGTCTCAAAAACAACTATAAAAACACTGATGGGGTTGGGGATTTAGCTCAGTGGTAGAGCGCTTGCCTAGCAAGCTTCAAGGCCCCGGGTTCGGTCCCCAGCTCTGGAAAAAAAAAAAAAAAAAGAATCTCCTTGGTGTGTATGTGTATGTGCACACACACACTCACAAACACACACACTCGCACACACACACACACACAAACACAAACTAAAACAATGATTATTTTCTTATAAATATTTATAAGAAATTATAAACAGCAGCATTAGCGGTATAGCATGGTTGTTCAAGGCACTTAACCTAACACATATAGGGACCTGAAAATTAAATTATAGAAAGTAAATTGAGGACTAGAGAGATGGTTCAGCATTTAAGAGCACTGGCTGCTCTTCCAGAGGTCCTGAGTTCAATTCCCAGCAACCACATGGTGGCTCACAACCACCTGTAATGGGTTCTGATGCTCTCTTCTGGTGTGTCTGAAGATAGCAACAGTGTACTCACATACATAAAATAAATAAAATCTTTAAAAACAAAAAGTAAATTGAGGTTGAATTTTGTGGTGGTTTGAAAGAAAATGTCTCCCATGGGATATTAGGAAGTGGCACTCTTAGGAGTGTACTCTTGTTAGAGTAGATATGGCTTTGTTGGAGGAAGTGCGTCACTGTGGGTGGGGTTTGAGGTGTCAACACTCAAGCCAGGCCTGGGCCTAGTGTGTCTTTTTCTTCCTGCTGCCTGCTCATCTGGATGTAGAACTCTCAGTTCTTTTCCTGTACCGTGTCTGCCTGTGGGCTGCCGTGCTTCCCCACCATGATAATGGACTAAACCTTTGAAATTGTAAGCCAGTCCCAATTAAATGGTTATAAGAGTGGCCATGGTTCGTATCTCTTCATGCAATAGAAACCCTAAGACAAAAGGGATTGGTTATTTCTGTGATAGCCCTGACCATGTTTATATTAGTGGAATGTGGACTTCGGGTTAGAAAGACAGTTGAACCCTTTGAGTGGGGCTTAATGGGCCATACTATTAGGAACGTGGAAGACAGTAGTGCTGAGGGTGACTTAAACTTTGAGGACCTAGCTCGAAAAGTTTCAGAGAAGAATAATATTAGTATGTTGCCTAGAGACTGTTCTTGTGATGTTTTGGTGAAGAATTTAGCTGCTTTCTGCCTGTGTCAAAAAAAAAAAAAAAAATCTGCCTGAGGCTAAATTGAAAAGTTTTGGATTAATTAGGTTTGCAGAGGAAATCTTGGTTTTTTTATATGCTTTTGTTTAACCTAGCCTCTTTTTTTTTTTTTTTCTTTTTTTCGGAGCTGGGGACCGAACCCAGGGCCTTGCGCTTGCTAGGCAAGCGCTCTACCACTAAGCTAAATCCCCAACCCATCTTTGTTTTTTTGAGACAGGGTTTCTCTGAGTAAACCAGGCTGGCCTTGGACTCACAGAGATCTGCCTGCCTCTGCTTCCTAAGTGTTGGGACTCAAACTGTGTGCTACCACCTCCTGGCAGAGTAAAATCTCAAAACAGCCTTGTTATCAACTGTCCTGTTATTAGTATTTACTCTTTATTTTTAAAGATTTATTTATTTATTATATATGAGTACACTGTCACTGTCTAAAGACACACTAGAAGAAGGCATCAGATCCCATTACAGATGGTTGTGAGCTACGATGTGGTTGCTGGGACTTGAACTCAGGACCTCTGGAAGAGCAGTCAGTGCTCTTAACCGCTGAGCCATCTCCCCAGCCCTAGCATTTACTCTTATGCAAATCTATGACGAAAAGGAGCAAGCTGAACAAGGAAATTACAAAATGTACAGACTGAAGAGAAAAGGGGGCACCAGGAAGCGAATTGAAGCTAAATCCTGAATTCAAATAGACGATTTTAAGCCGATGGAAGGGAGTGGTGACTCCCTGGAAAAACCCCACCCAGCTAAGCGTCCAATTTGTGAGAAGGAACTAAACTTGAGCTGAGTGTGCTCCACACGCCTTTAATCCCAGCACTCCAGAGGCACAGGCAGAGACAGGCAGATCTCTGGGTTTGAGACCAGCCTGGTCTACCAAGGGAATTCCAGGACTGCCAAGCTTCAGGCAGTGAACGAGACCATTGGAAACAGACAGTTAAAAAGCTGCGATTGAACGAGGGGGCCATGTTCCAGCCCCAGCAAGCAGCAGACCTTGGCAGCACCGGCCACTTGGTTGTGGCTTTATCAGCAAGGATAGAAGAAAGGGGTAATGAAATCTCTCTCCACAACTAAGGGAGCCACTAAAGGGGTGTGGCAGGAGTGTCCCCACAGGGCCTAGACAGGCAGGTTAATGTGCGGAGCCGTGAAGGTGAAGCCTGGATTGCCTTGGAGACCCCAAGATGTTGGAGATGCCGGAGTCATGGGATGCCTGCTGAGGAAAGCTGCTAACAGGGAGTGGAACCAGCCCAGAGGAAGAAGTGTGTGGCAGTCCACAAAGCTGAAAGCTGGAGATCTGAAGAGCGCTTTGACGTCAGGCATGGAGCTGCAGAGTTTGGAGTTTGCTGGTTTTCGTCCTGCTTTGGACCGGCTTTTCCTCACTGTGCTCCCCTCCCTACATGTTGGAATGGTAATGTATAGCCTGTGCCATTGTATGTTGGAAGTGTGTGATCTGCTTTTTCGTCTTAATTTTATAGGGGCTTACAGTTAAGGGTTGTCATGAATCTCAGAAGAGACTGTGGGCTTTCGATTTTAAACGAGTTTGAGACTGCTACAGACTATGAGGACTTTTGAAATTGGCCTAAATGCATCTCTGGATTATGATGTGACTACAAGCCTACGGGGGCTATGAGTCTTTAAAAAAAATGGCCCCTATAGAACTCATAGGGAATGGCACTGTTAGGAGGTTTGCCATTAATGGAGGAAGTGGGGCTTTGTTGGAAACGTGAGTCACTGTGGGTGGGCTTTGAGGTTTCATATTTGCAAGCCACGCCTAGTGTGACTTTCTCTTCCTGTTGCCTGCCAATCTAGATGTAGAGCTCTCAACTCCTTCAGCACCAAGTCTGCCTGCCCTCACCATGCTTCCAACCATGATGATAATGGACTAAAAGCTCTGAAACTATAAACCAGTTTCCCAACTAAAAAACTGTAACCCAACTAAATGCTGTCCTTTACAAGAGTTGCCGTGGCCATGGTGTCTCTGCCCAGCAACAGAAACCCAGAGACAAATTGAAGCCATACATTTCTGAGTCTTAGATACCAGTAGATGTGTGCCACTAACAAGTGGACTGTGAAGTCCCAAGGAGGGGAAGTGACAAGGTGGAAAGGGTGGGGCCACCCTCACCTGCCCCTCCTCTCCCTTAACCCTGGAAGTCACTGACAACATGGCTTCTCCAGCCCAACCCGTGACACATAAACACACAGTTGGGTACTGTTGCTCTGCCTGGTCAAGCCCTTCACTTTCACCCAGGCAGTTATGCGCTCCAAGCTTGTTTCTTGCTGGGGAGGATTCTGCCTGGTGGCCGTAACACGCTTGTTTAATTTCTCAATGAGGGACTTGCGGGTTTGACTATGATCGTTTGTGTGTGCCCCTGTCTAGTTTTCAGTTCCAACAGCTCACGCCTGGCTTGCAGGGCATTTATGCAGATTTAAACGTGATTGTTCTGGAGTCTGACCACGTGGCTGGGGGTTGCTGAGTCTTTTTTTTTTTTTAAAAGATTTTATTTATTGTTATATATAAGTACACTGTAGCTGTCTTCAGACACACCAGAGGAGGGCATCAGATCTCATTACAAATGGTTGTGAACCTGCTGGGATTTGAACTCAGGACCTCTGGAAGAGCAGTCGGTGCTCTTAACCACTGAGCCATCTCTCCAGGGTTGCTGAGTCTTAGGAAAGGGTTTAACTGTTTAAGAATCTGCAAAGCTGTTTTCCAGAGAAGGTGTGTCACTTCCTGAAACCAGCCACACATGGGCATTTTCCAGCACTTTGGAGGGGCAGGTTTATGGGCAATGGGATTTGCCATGACTTGTATCCCCCACCCCCATTTCTTTAACTTCTCATGTCATTGTATTTGATGTGTGTGCATGTATTTGGGGAAGGGGGGGGTGCAGAGGGGCACACATGTGGAGGCCCAGAGGTTAATGTCAGTAGTCTTTCTAGTCTTTCTGAACCACACTTCCTACCTTATTCAAGAGGCAGGGTCTCTCAATCAAACCCAGAGCTCACTGATATGGCTAGTCCTCAGCTTGTTCTCAGGATCTTCTGTCTCCACTTTTCAATGGCTGGAATTCCCACTTGGATTTTACATGGGTTTTGGGGATCTGAACTGTCATTTCTCTTACCTGTATGACAAGAGATCTAATTACTGAGCCATCTCCCTAACCCCAACTTTTTTGTTTTGTTTCGTTGTTTTGAACGTTTCTAGAACTTGTTACATAGACCAGTCTAGCATCAAATTCAGAGCTCTACCTGCCTCTGCCTCTCAAATGTTGGAAACAAATTTGGGACCAAAGGCTTGTCATCATCATACCCAGCCCAACATTTTCTTATTATGAACTTCACACAAAATCTATCACCATTTTAGACTTTTTTGTTTTGTCTTGTTTTTCATGACAGGGTTTCTCTGTGTAGTTCTGGCTACCTGGAACTTGATATGTAGACCTCAAACTCAGATCAGATTGCCTCTGTCTATCAAGTGGAATTAAAGGCATTTTAAAAAGACAAGCACTTACCCATTCCAACTAGCCTGAAACTCCTGTAGCTGAGAATGCCCCTGAATTTGTGGTTTCCACACAGTTTATATTATAAGGTGCTGGGATGGAGCCCAGGACTTTGTGCATAGCAAACTCTTTACCAACTAAGTTATACCCCCGCCTCCATTTTAGCCACCTTTAAGTCCTTAACATCAGCCCAGCTCATCTTCAGGTTTCCAAATGGAAGGTCTGACCTAGGAAGCAGGGATTCCTCCTCTCGCCTCCTCTAAGCATGGCCCTAAGGGAAAACCTGCCTTCTGTCTTTGTGAATTGGCCAAGACCAGGTACTTCATGTAAATGGCGCTCACAGGACGATCCTTTGTGTTTGGCTTATTTTGTGTAGTTTAATGTCTTTCAGTTCATCCCAGTATCAGAACCGTACTGCAATTCTGATCCTCTTTCCCCACCCCCCTTTAAAAAAAAAAGTTAGGTGCATGAGTACCCTGTAGCTGTCTTCAGACACACCAGAGGAGGGCATCGGATCCCATTACAGATGGTTGTGAGCCATCATGTGGTTGCTGGGATTTGAACTCAGGACCTCTGGAAGAGCAGCCAATGCTTTTAACCGCTGAGCCATCTCTCTACCCACCCACCACCCCCACTTTTTCCGTTTTTTTTTTTTTTTTTGGTTCTTTTTTTTTGAGCTTTTTCCGGTAAGCGCTTTTTCCCCAGCCCACTTTTTTCCGTTTTTAAGCGTCCCTGTATTAGAGTTCTGATTCATTAGAGGTCTGTGTGTGGCCAGCCGTTGCTGCTCTTTGGTGAATCATGGTGCTAACACAGGTTTCCAAGTACGTGCCTGAGCTGTACCACTCGTTCTTTGGGGGCGCCTCACCGTGGCTTCAGTTTTGTTTCTCTTCTAGCTGATGGTCTGCTTATTGCCAGCTGCATATTTCCTTTGCTTATTTTTTTTAGTGTAAATACAGTTAAAAACAAAACAGCATTTTGCTGTGCTGGGGGTCTCACACATGCTCGACAAAGCATGAGCTACATCACCAGTCCTTGCAGCTTTCCTTTCTGTTTGTTTGTTTGCTTGTTTGTTTGTGCAAGACCTGTAATATTGTCCAGGCCTTGTCCCCTGGACAAGCCTTGAGCTCAAATGAATCTGGTGCCTCCGTTTCCCAGATAGTGAAACTGCAAAATTACTCTGGGGTGGGGGTGGTAGGTTTGCACACCTTTAATCCCAGAATTTAGGAGGCAGAGGCAGATCTTTGAGTTCAAGACCAGCCTTGTCTATAAAGTTCCAGGATAGCCAGGCCTATATAGAAAAATCCTTTCTCAAAAAACCAATGTATGGGGACTGAAGAAATGGCGCAGTGCTTCAGAGCACTGTTGCAGAGGACTGGAGTTCAACTCCCGGCACTCACACAGTGGCTCACGATCATCTGTAACTCCAGGTTCTGGGGAGCAGACACCAGACACGAGATCCCCCTTCCCCAGACACTTTGAAGACACATACACGCAAAACACTCATACATAGGGTTGGGGATTTAGCTCAGTGGTAGAGCGCTTGCCTAGCAAATGCTAAGGCTCTGGGTTCGGTCCCCAGCTCCGAAAAAAAAAAACCAAAACACTCATACATATAACATTTTAAATAGATACGGTGAACCGGAAGAACAGTTCAGCAGGTAAACGTACTTGCTAACAAGCCTAATGGCCAGCATTTGAGTCCTTTCTTTTTTTAAATTAATTTATTTATTATATATGAGTACACTGTAGCTGTCTTCAGACACACCAGAAGAGGGCATCAGATCCCATTACAGATGGTTGTGAGCCACCATGTGGGTGCTGGGAATTGAACTCAGGACCTCTGGAAGAGCAGTCCTAAGATCCACATTCTATTATGGAAGGAGAAAAGTAATTGTTGCAAGTTGTCCTTTGACCTTCCCATGGTGCGCGCACACACACGCGCGCGCACATGATAAAATGTAAATATAAACATTGCTCAGCCTGCAGAGTGTGCCTGTAATCTAAAAAACTGAAGAAAGATGGCTCAATGGTTAAACCATTGCTCAGCCTGAGTTCAATTCCCAGCAACCACATGGTGGCTCCAAACCATCTGTAAAGAGATCCGATGCCTGACAGCTAATCTAAAAATAAAATGAATAAATCTTTAAAAAAAAAAAAAAACAGGGGTTGAAGCTCAGTGGTAGAGAAGCAGGAAGGTTACCAAAAAAAAACTGCTGAAGCAGGAAGGTTATCAAAAGCTTAAGGTCGGCCTGGGCTGCAGGTTGAGACCTGTCTCACAAACCAGATGTACCAGAGAGATAGCTTCGGTGGTAAGAAAGCTTTCTATTAGGCCCAACCACCCGAATTCAATCCCTGGGACCCATGCTTATAGTGTAAGGCGAGAATGGATTCCCACAGGTTGTCCTCTAGCCTCAAGTGTGATGTGGCACAAGAAATAAATGTAGCTTAAAAACTTTTTTTTTTTTTTGGAGTGGTAGGACCGAACCCAGGGCCTTGAAAAAAAAAAAAGAAAAGAAAAAAAAAAAAAAAAAAAAAACTTTTTTTTTTTTTTTTTTTTGAGCTGAGGACCGAACCCAGGGCTTGTTACCACTGAGAGCTAAATCCCAAACCCGGCTTAAAATTTTAAAAAACGGGCTGGAGAGATGGCTCAGCGGTTAAGAGCACTGACTGCTCTTCCAGAGGTCCTGAGTTCAAATCCCAGCAACCACATGGTGGTTCACAACCATCTGTAAAGAGATCCGATGCCCTCTTCTGGTGTATCTGAAGACAGCTACAGTGTACTTATATATAATAAATGAATAAATCTTAAAAAGAAAAAAAAAACTTTTAAAACAAAGAAGGCTAGGGCTTGGGGATTTAGCTCAGTTGTAGAGCACTTGCCTAGCAAGCGCAAGGCCCTGGGTTCGGTCTCAGCTCCGGGGGGAAAATAATAATAATAAAAAACTCCAATAATTTTTAAAAAAACAAAAACAAAGAAGGCTGCGTGTGACAGTATGCACCAGTATTTTAGCAACTGGGAGGTGGAGACAGGAAGACCGGAGTTTAAACCAGCTTCAGCTGCATATCCAGTTCAAGACCAGTCTAGGGCCACACAAGGCCGGGTCTGGGGGGGGCGGGGATATGGCAGGTGTGTGTGCACGCACGCGGGTGCGCACGCCCCATACATGCTCGTGACTAGTGAGTGGAGTGGATTAATCTTGAGTGCCAATGTGATTAGGTTGAGAAGAGTCTTAAGAGGAACGACAAGATGGCCCAGTGGATAAAACACTTGTGCCAGAGTAAAGACCAGAGTTCATATCTCAAGCCCCCATATAAATGCTGAGCCGATAATCTTGGCTCAGAGGACAGAGTCTGTGGGGCAAATTGGCTAGCCAGACTGTGGAATAACCAGTTTCTGGTGCAGTGAGATACTCTGCTCTGAAAATTAGCTGGGCAGTGCTGGCGAGTGTCTTTAAAGTGCAATGAACTTTTGGGGGGGGGGAATGCAAGAACTTTATTCAAAGTGCAATGGATTTTTTTGGCG